>NC_056732.1:425481405-425543905 GCF_019279795.1 Protopterus annectens
GTTTATCTTATCCTTATTTTGTTGTATTATCATACAACTTCTCTGTTCTTTTGTTCTGTACTTTAAGAACTTGTGTTTATTGCATTTACTGTACTAACATTTGTGGACTTTTTACCCTGGGCCTCCACTGAAAATGGGATTCATGCCCAAGGAGACTGTCCTGGTAAACAAATGTAATGTAAATAAATAAATAAGTAAACAAGAAAGGGCTCAGAGCTGATCCTTGATGTAATCCCACCTCCAACTTGATCACATCTGTCAGACCTCACACAGACTTCACCACTGTCATACTGTCCTCGTACATATCCTGTACCACTCTTACATATTCCTGCCACTCCTGGTTTCCTCGTACAATACCACAACTCCTGTCTAGGCACCCTGTCATATGCTTTCTCTAAGTCTACAAAGGCACAATGCAACTTCTTCTGACCTTCTCTGTACTTCTCCATCAACACCCTCAGAGGAAACATCACGTCTGTAATGCTCTTTCCTGGGATGAAACCATAATGCTGCTCACTAATCATCACCTCCCTTCTTAACCTAGCTTTTACTGCTCTACCTGTTGTCAGTCTCTACAAATAAATCCTTACATTCCTATATACATTCAAATATTTTCATACAACATACAAATCTCATTTTAATAGCATTTCCTTTTTCATTCTCTAAATGCTTCCATGGGAAAACCTGATAATCTTTATTCATTATATTCAAATACCATTCTTTCTTATTTTTCCCACATTATTTATATATAATTTCCATAAAAATATTGTATTTGTACTCTTTTCCATCTTTTCCCGAAATCTATCCTCTCCCAAAAACCTTGTATTTAATTGTCAAACTGGATTTAGCCTTGATCCCCATATAAACAAAAATACAATAGATGATATCTATTTTTTATATCTAGACTGGATAATATATATATATACTTGCTAAATAAGCCAATTTACCTAAAAGAATCAAATTTATTTTTTATATGACAATTAATATGACTTCCAAAACATACACATCTCTTAATTTCTGAATGATTCTCTCTATGCTCACCTGTTCCAAATACTATTCCTAATATATGTATAACCTCATCATTAAACTGAATACCTTCTATATTTCCTTTAAACCCAAACCCTTCAGTTTTGTCTTTATTTGTACATAAACCAGGCATCTTTAAACAACTATATAGTTTTCTAATTCTTCTTCTACCCGCTCCTTATTCTTAGTAACTAAGACTATATCATCTGCATATTTAAGAATTACTGAAATTTGTATTTCTTCTGTTATCTTATAACCTGCAATGTTTAACAATCAATTAATTTTGTTAACAACCACATTCATAACCAAAGCAAATAAAATGCTACTTCCTGGACAACCTTGTTTTATCCCACACTGTTTTTTTTATTTCTTTACTTAACCATCTACTCAATATTATTCTCATATTATTTTTTCTCATAGACTGACCTATGTATTTTTAATACTTTTTCATTTATATTATAATCCCTTGATTTAGCCTATAAAGATTCATGTTATATTCTATCAAATGCTTTGCTCATTTCTCCTACTATAACTTTAGTTTCACCTTTTTATTTATGTAATCTATCACTTCTTTCATTATCCATAATAGATCCTGATTTTCTTTCCCTTGATTATGAAAAATCAGTTTACCTACTTTATTTGCAAATCACTTACCTAATATTCTCATATACATCTTATAATCTGTATTATTCAACATTATTGGCCAACAATTTCTTATATCATCTTTTCTTTTTCCATATGAATTTCATAATCCCCATACATATTTCTTCTTTCTACCACTCCTATTTCTAGCCATTCATTCAATACCTCTACAAAATACACTTTTTGCCATTCTTCCATAGTATTATACATATGATATTCGATGCTATCCAGTATCATAGCTTTTTCCATGTTATTTTAAAATTCTATTAAATTCTTCTACACCTATATTTTCTAAACTCTTATTATCCTCCTTACTCAATTTTTTAAATTTGCATTTTCATCTCTCTTTTATCTCTTTCTTTACAAAAGTATTCTCTATATATTCTTAATTACCAAAAATATTTTGTCTTGTGTACTCACTATTTCTCCTCTTTTATTCTTCATTTCCTGTGTTAGTCTCTTATTATCTCTTACTATTTTATTCAAATAGGAACCACCTCTTCTCTTTCCCCTTGCAAGAAATACCTTTGCTTATATAACATTTTCTTAATCTTCTCCTGATTTATTTCATATATTTTCTTCTCCTTTTCATAAAAACTGCCTTGATTCTTACGACTTTTCTAAATACTTCCTGACTCAATTGCCTATATGTTAGTTTCTCTATCTTTATCCTCACAGCTTGACATTCCAGCAAACACTTTTTATACTTTTCTTTAAAACATATCCGCCAACTCATCCAGTTTTCATAAAAGATTCTCATAGCTATATGATATCTTTATAATTGATGAATCTCTTTTCTACCTTCTTCATCTAAATTTTTTTTCATTAAACCGTTTAATGTCTTTACCTATTCTTATATCTCCTTCTTTCTCTTGCACTTCTAACCATACAGCTAAATGATCCAAGAAACTTGTTACTTTTATTTCTTCTTGCACAAATTTTAAGCTGTCAGATATTAGAAAGTAATCAATTTCTGTTTTTATATAATTTCTAACTCCAGTGCTTATTGTCCCATATATGTAACTTTGTACTTTTCATTATCTCATATACATTCCTAACATCCCTTCCTTCTTTTTTCTTTCTTTTAAATCACAGTTAAAGTCTCCTATTAATATTATTTCCATATTTACTCCTTTGTTATTTAGAATTTTTTTAAATGTTATTTTTCTTTCCTTCTTTGTAACATATGCATATATTGCAATGATTCTGCTCACATTTTTTCAGCTTTTTGTCTATCGCTGTTATTCTTTCCAATTCTTCTGTCATAATATTTAAAACTTTTATTGTTTCCTGGCATAATACACCTATTCCTGAACATGTATTTTTCCCATATTACAAATAATATTTCCATCCCATAACTCTTCTGTTTGTAGCTATTCTTCTTGTTAATACTCCGGTGTCTTCTAGTATAATTATGTGCATAACAAGTGAAACTCACCATTCTAATATGCCAAATCTTCTTTTAATATTCTTTATAATATTAACATTTAGTGATAAAATGTTCAGCCTCCTTTTAAAGTAAGATTATTATCCCCTACCTCATCTATCATCGTTTTCCTTTTTATTTTCTTTCACAATTACACTTTTAAACTTCCTTTTTCTTTCTATTGTGGCATTTTCCCCCTCACTACTTGCCAGATTACTTACTCTTCTTTGCTTGTCTCTTGCACCACTTCCTCTCCTTCATTTTTTCATTTTTCTCATTCACAATTATTTATTTATTATTTTCTTGTATAGTAATCTGTTCTTCACATTTCTTTCTACATTACTTTCTACATCACATGCAGATTCATGTATTTGTTCTTGTATAACTTCTACATTTTCTTCACAATCCACCCATACATACCTATTTTGCCCACATTGTTTACATATGATATCACATTTCTTACCTTCATGCCCTAGTTTATCACAAATAAAACATTTTGTTTTATCACAATTTCTGATGAAAGGGTCATCCTTTCCACAAAAATAGCATGTTTTCGGTTGTGCCCTATGCTTAACAAAGCCTCTATTATCATCTGCACTTATAGTTTCATAGTTTCATAGTTTAGTACTAGGCTATCTGCCCTGGGGCATTTGTAAGCCTAGCCATAGTGATGTGGCTTTCACCACCCCATAAAATGGTACAAAAATGCACAGAATAGATTTATAATACTGTGCATCTGTCTAGTAGTGACACAGTGAAGGTCCCCTTATATAATATAATTAGTTTACTGTGCCCCTGTCTAGAAGTGACACAGATGTGACCCCTGGGGTAAACTTACGATCTCCCATCCACTCATCAAGAGTTCTCTTGAAGAGAGTCAGTGAAGGGCTCTGCCTAACATGAACTGGGATCTTTTTCCAGAGCATGGGAAGCCTCTGGGTTATGAATCTATCCCTCCAGCATGTCCTATTCATACTTGTGCCGAGGTTTAAGTCTTTAGCTCTCGTGGTTCTGATGGATTTGGATTTTTTGAGGTGGAGCATGTCCATCAGTTCCTGATTGCACATGGCCTTGTACATCAGGCAGAGATCACCTCTGAGCAGGCAGTATGCTACTGAATAGAGCTGGAGTTTCTTTAGTCTGGCAGAATAAGACATATGTTGGAGACCCTTGATCCTCTTGGTGAGGTACTTTTGTGGTCTCTCTAGCTGTTGCAAATGCCGGGTGAGGTACATACCAAATGGGGCATTGTACTCAATCATGGGTCTGATGAGGGAGGAGTATAGGGGTACGATGACATCCTTGGATCTGGATGTGAATCCCTTCATGATAAGGTGTGCAAGGTAGAATGTTTTTCTAACCACTTTGGCAACGTGGGTGTCAAATTAGAGGTTGCTGTCGACTTGGGTCCCTAGGTCTCTGATTACTTTTTCCGTACTCAGTGGCTTGCTGTCTATGTGATAATTTGTGGGTACTTTGTTTTTCCCAAAGGGGATGACTATACATTTTTTGGCATTTAGTTTAAGGCCATGACTCCGGCACCAGTTGTCCGTTTCTGTGAGGCCTTTTTGTAGGATGTATGTGTCCGCTGGTGTATCGACTATGGCGCCTAGTTTGCAGTCATCTGCGAACTTTGTCAGCCACAACCCTCCCATGTTTGCTTTAACATCTGAGAAATAAATGCCGAACAAGAGGGGTCCCAGGACAGATTCCTGTGGGACACCACTTGTGACTGGCTTTGAGTCTGACATTGCTCCAGCGATTTTAACTTTATGGGTTCTGTCCTTTAGCCAGTTTGCAACCCATCTAGTGACATAAGGGTTTACATTTAAGCTGTTGAGCTTATGTATGATGCCTGAGTGGGGTATTGTGTCGAAGGCCTTAGCCAAGTCCAGGTAGGCTGTATGGACTGCTTTGCCCTCATCAATGGCTCTAGTGACTGTTTCGAAAAAGTCAACCAGATTCAAAAGGCAGGATCTGCCCTTTACAAAGCCGAACTGGGTGGGGTCAAGTGTCTGTAGGTCCCCAATGTCTCTGTTTATGAGTTCCATAATGATTCTTTCCATAGCTTTGCAGACCAGGCTGGTTAAGCTTATGGGGCGGTAGTTCCCAGGGTCTGTAGCAGTACCCCCTTTGTGGAGTGGACCACTGTTGCTGTACGCCAGTGTTCAGGTACATATCCTGTAGTAAGGCTAAGGTTAAATAGCATTTTTATGTGCGGGTTTAGCTCCTCTTGGAGTTCACGTAGCACGCAACCCGGGATACTGTCAGGTCCCATTGATGCTGTGTTTTTAGCATTGCTGAGGGCGGCTCTCACCTGGACATCTGAGATGACAGGGAGATTACATTCAGCTGGGATAAGTATTTCTTCTTTTGGGGGTGAGGGAGGGGAGAAATTTGCACTGAACCTGTCAGCCAGAATGTTGGCAATATATGTGGGTTCAGTGTGTTTTTTGTTGTTGTGAACTAACTCTGAGCATATCTGAGGGTTTCTGCCCAGGTTTCTAACATAGCTGAAGAAGGCTTTGTGGTTATCTTTAGTGTCCTTAGCGATTTTTCTCTCAAAGTTGGCCTTGGATGTTTTTATGAGAGAACATAGTTTTCTGTTAATGTTGATCAGAGATGTCTTCCCTTTATGGGATTTTGCTCTGTCGTACAGTAGCTTCCTTCTTTTGTTATACAATTTGTTAATGGCTGAGGTCCACCAGACAAGACGCTTGCCTTTGGTGGAGAGGGACTTGGATTTATTTGGGATTGCATGATCCATGCATTCTTGGAGATGTCCATAGAAAGCATTTGTGAAGGATTCAGCATTGTGGGATGTGGTATCCACTGGCCCAGTGGGCTTAAAGGATACCATCTCAGTCTTAAGAAGAGTGAAGTCTGCTTTTGGGAAGTTTTTCACTGTAGTCTTTTGTGCTGGGGGTGGAGGTGGGATATGTATATCCAGGGTGATTAGTTTGTGGTCAGATCTCACTAGTGAGGGTATACCTCCGGTGTGGAGCATTTTGTCCCCATGTTTGTGATGATCAGGTCTAGTATATTATCTCCCCTAGTGGGAGAGGTGACTGGTTGTTCCAGTGCATTTGAATTTATGAATTCCAGGAACCTTTGGGCTAGGGTGTTAGGGCTAGAATAATGTACCCAATCTATGTTAGGGTAGTTGAAGTCTCCCAGTATGATGGTATTTTGTGATACATTCATATCCTCCAATGTCTTCAGGAAGGCTGAGTGGGGTTCCTGAGATTGGGAGGGTGGTCTGTAACATGCTACCAGTTGTATAGCAGTTTTGCCTATGGTTAGTTGCACCTGTATAGTCTCCGATGCTCCATGTGTTGCTATTAACCTGGAGGTGTGGGTGTCCTTGATGAATATGGACACTCCCCCACCCTTTGTGTTGGGTTTTGGGGCCGAAAAGCATGATACGAGGTATAGCCTGGTAGTGCTGGGGTGCTCTCAGAAGCCTTGAACCAGGTTTCAGTTACTGCACAGACGTCGATGTTCTCCATACTGAGGAGTGCATCGAGTGCCTGCATCTTGAGATTTAGACTTTTGGCGTTGAGCAGCATTACCCTTAGTTTTTTTCCATTTTTGTTTTCTAAGGAGGTGGGTTTGTCTTTTGAACCTTGCCTAAAAATGGCACTATGGGGGTGGCAAGAGCCTTAGCCAATATCCGGAAGCCCAGTGGTGACAGGTGCAAGCCATCCCTTGCGAAGCAGCGTGGCTTATCCAACATGTCATCCCAGGCAGACAGACATTGGATCCCCATAGAATGACACCAGTACTTGAGACAATTATTAAAGCTGATCATCTTGTCTTTGTATTGTGGCATCATTCTTGGTGAGGGCAAGATGCTGCTCAGGGTCAGGGTCATACCAGCCTGGGCTACATAATCAGACAGCTCCTCTATGTCTCTTTTCATGTAGTCCAGGGTACGTCTCAGGTCATTCACACCAGCATGGACAATGACGGAGTCATATTTATGCTTGCTTTGGAGTGACCCGAGTGCGTGTGTTATGTGGCGGATCCTAGCTCCCGATAGGCAGCTCACAGTCACCCTCTCCTTGTTCAGCCTGGTAAGCGGGACATCAGTGTGTCTGACTATAGAGTCACCTATTACTAGTGTATCAGGCATGGTGTTTGGCCTTAAGGGCTGTGATTGATTGACACACTGATTTATTGAAGTATGTGTTGCATGTGTTTTGTTTTGAGGTGGTGGATTTTTGGATGTCTGCTTTGGGAGCCTCTGTTGTTTTGGTAAGTTTTTTATTAGAGCCTCCAAGTATGTCTTTGTGTTTTTGTGTTTAGTTTGCAGTTGTGGTAGGTCTATGTGGGACTGGATTTGTTGTGTGTGTGGTTGCCATCTCCTCCTGTCTGGTCATGTCAGCCCTGAGTTGAGAGAGTTCAGCCTCCAGTTTGGCTATATAGTTGCATCTCTCACATGTATTTGTGTTTGTTGGGAGGAGGAGAGGGTTGTCTGTGTACATGAGACAATTGTAGCATTGTCTCAAGATACCCATATTAACCAGCTGAACTGGAGAGGACGCCAGTAATCTACCACTTGACATGCTAGAACAGTATAAGGGAGTGCTGTGCCTTTAAAGGAAGTGGATATTCACAGGGGTGGTAGGTGGATGTAGTGCTTACTTAGTACGAGAGTGCTTACTTAGTAGAGACGTTTTGAGAACAAGTGCTAGGCTTATAATATACTGAGTAGTCTGATTATACTAAGAGTAGAGCTTCCTTAAGGGAAAATTTGAATAGCAGACTTGGCGGAGCCAGAAGAAGTTTAACCTTGTTTAACCGGCGCTGCGCTATGAGCACAAACGCGCAAAGCCATGCAAACACAGATTTTAAACAGGGAACTTCACACTTGGAATCAATTTTCCATTTTCAAAATTACCCCAAATTGCCAACCCCTATTCCATTAACCTCTATCATCAAGTATTTTTGTCATGTGCATGACTTCTTTACATAAAGTCTTTAAATAATACTTTAACACCTCTTTTTCAACTTCCGTTTGAAATTGCACAACCATCATCTTTTTAGTTTCTCTATAAAAAGCTTGCACCACATAAGAATTCCTAGGATTACAGTCTTTCTTTCATTCTTTCTTCCTGCTTCTCCGAACCATGTTTGCACTCAGACGAGAAGCAGGAAGTGTCACCAGCAATAGCATCCCCATAGGCTAATGAGAAGGGGAAGTTCACTGATGCCCTGGCCAAATTTCCCCTAGTCTGTATGAATACCACCTTGCAGCTCCCCTGAAAAAAGAAAACTAGCCTGGTAGTACTGGTATGGTCAGCAAATACTAAATAAATATATTTAAAAATATTGATTAAAACATTGAGTCAGATGAGCTTAAAATGGTAAAACGATAGGTCGATTAAGATAGCGTCTAGGGGGAAAAAATACTCACTGATGTTTTTATTCATCTGTCCTAAACTGTATTTTTTGATGCTTCCTGAGGAACTCTACTTGTGACTGATCTCTTTGTAAAGGTGGACTCCCCAATTCTAAATTCCTAGGTCCTGTTTTTGAGTCTGCTGGCTATCCATTGGGTAATATAAGGGTTCACACCTATCCTCTTGAGTTTGCCAAAAAGCCAGCATGTGGTATAGTGTCAAATGCTTTGGCCAGGTCAAGGTAGGTGTTGCAAACTGTTCTGACCTCATCCATTGCTTTGATGACCTTCTCAAAGAAGTACACCAGGTTAAGTGTGCATTGCCTTCCCTTGATGAAACCAAACTGGGTTGAGTCCAGTGTCTGAAGATTTCCTATGTTATTACTGATCATTTCCATCATCATTTTTTCCATGGCTTTGCACATGAAACTACTGAGACTTATGGGTTTCTAGTTTCCAGGGTCTCTGGATGGCTCACCTTTGTGCAATGGGATGACTGTTGCTGTTTTCTATTTGTGAGGCATGACGCCTGTTTGGAGGTCACAGTTAAATAGCAATTCCAGATGGACTGATTGGGCATGTTTCATGTTATACAGAAGAGAGATAACAAGTCAGCAAGGAAATGAGAGTAGTATTGCAGGAACTGAATTCATCTTCAAGTCTCGGTGAGAACCTTCATGAGGCGGACCCTGTTTATCACAATATTGCAGCTAGATGACACTGGTATATAGACTGTATTTTATATAGCATATATCATGGACAGAAGTAGGTTAAAAAAATAAAAACGATAGCTGGGTTCACAAGACCCAGGATAAAAAAGTGCCCAATCCTGGTAGGTGTACTGTTGCCAGGACTGGAAAAAAACAACAGTGTAGAATCCTCAAAACACAGAAACATTCCTACAATGGGACTAGGCCAGGTTCAGGGGGAAGATGACCCCTTTTGTAGAAGGAAGTAGTAGTCCACAAAAATCACAAAAACTGACAGGCCAAAAAACCCCATAAAGATAGAGTGCGATATTAAGGATAAGAAATAATGTGTTGTTACTATTATACAAGAAGCCCAGAATTTCCTGAAACGAGATATACAAAAAGATTAAGAGAGAAATTAAAGGAAAGAAAAATACTTCCATAAGAAAAACTGTCAGAAGCTTCAAATAAAAATTTGTGTTTATTAATAGAACAGATTTATGAAAAATATTACATAGCCCAAGAAACTTTAGTCCATTTGGAAAAAGAAGCAACTGAGGAAGTGTAAAAATATAAAGAACAAAATCTAGAGACTTTTGAAAGGTAAAAAAAAAAAGAAATATGTATATAAGAAAGAAAGAGAGAGCTGATATGGTGCAATACTTATGCAAAGGCGAAAGCTAAATTAATCAACACAAAAAAGGCAGCCCCAAAGATATTCTAAGAGAAATACAGGCAAAGACATCCAGTTATGGAAAAATTCATAATAAAAATAATAAGATCACAAAGACGGAGCATAGAACAGAAGATTGGTAAAGTAGAAGTTAAGAAAATAGAAGATGAAGTTATGGAATACTTGTAAAGTGAATTATTCAGTGCAGAAAATCTAACACAGGTTGCATCACAGTATGGTGAAACAACAAGTCCCCAAAGTAAGGAGAAACGGGAGGAGCAGGAGACATCTGAAGAAGAAATATGGACATGGGAATGAAAAACAGATTTAATATGGTGCAGTATTTATGCAATTAATACAAAAAGAGCAGCACCAACAATATTTGAAGAAAAATACAGGCAAAGGCATCTACACATGGAAAATTTTACAATACAAAAATTAAGAAAAGAAGATTAGTAAAGGAGAAGTTAAAGAAATAGAAACAGAAGTTACGGATTACCTGTGAAGTGAAGGATTTACTGCAGAAAATCTAACTTAGATAACATCACAGCAGTATAGAAAAATGGATCCCCATTTAAGGAGAAGCCAGTGGAGCAGGTAACATCTGATCAATTGTCATATGAAGACACTTTGGAACCTTTCATGGGAAACCATTTAAAACATACAGTTGAATTTGCACAGCAAGAGAAGGAATAGGGACCTGTGCAGATCTGACACAGTGAATGTTGTAGAGTGATAGGCCAGTAAGTTACCATATGAAAGAGGAACAGATGACACAGGCTGAAACTGAAGAGTATGTGGCACAGGAAGATGCTCTGGAACTTTTTACAGAATGCCTGCAGGAAATGGAAAACAAAGAATGTGCCCTCAGTTTAGAAGGAAATGACCTAAGAAAAGAGTTGCTTGATTTAACAAGGCAAAAGGAATTGAAACACCACCAAAAAAAGAAGAAACAAATACATTTTAGAGAGATATCTATGAAGATCCTGTGGAACATATCAAAGATGCTAAATGGATAGAAAAAGTAAAAGAAATAATACGTTCAAATGTACAGGATATAAATGGGATGAAGTAACGGCCAGAGAGATTAAAATAAAGTTAACAAAAGCTCCTCACTGGAAAACTCCAGGCCCAGATGCAGTACCTAACTTCTGGATAAAAGTATTAACTTCTTTACATGAATATTTAGCCATTAGTAAGAACTATTTATATGCACACCCCAAACAGACACCAGCCTGGTTAACAACAGGAAAAACAATACTCCTACTTGAGTGAAACTGCAAGCTATCCTAAAAACTATAGACCAATAACTTGCCTTCCAACGATGTATAAACTATACACTGGAACTGATGTTGACAGTTTATATTCACTTAGAAGAAAACTCAAACATGGCAACTGAACAGATGGGTAATAAAAGAACATGTGGAACAAAGGATCATTTGCTGTTAAATAAAGTCATAGTGGCGAACTGTAAAAAGGTGAAGAATCTAAGAATGGCATGGCTGACTATAAAACAGCATTTGATAGTTTCCCACATTCATGGATAAAAGAGTGCTTAAAAATGTATAAGATATACCCTACACTGAATGAATACATTACAGTGTCTATGACACAGTAGCAAACCACTTTGTAGTTAAGCTGTGTTAAAGGACACATTATTATTCCAGGGATAACAGTTCGAAGGAGGATATTCCATGATGACTCTCTGTCACTGCTGCTCTTTTGTCTTCCCCTTAACATATTAAGCTGTATACTTAACAGATTAGGTAATGGCTTAATTTTGGCTCCCAGGAAACAACAAATTGTAAAGATTTGACATTTTCTTTTTGTAGATGATTTAAAACTGTAAAGTTCATCAGATGAGGAACAGAAGGCACACCTGCAAGTAGTCCAAACTTTTTCAGATGATATAAGAATGTCATTTGGTCTTGATAAATGTGCAAAAGCAACCTTTAAAGCAAGAAAGCTGCAGTACCAAGAAAATATCAGTCTGTGGCAGGACTGTGATATAAAAGAACTTGAGCAAGAGGGAGTGTATAAATATTTGTTAAGTGATGAAGGATCAGCAATAAACATAAAACAATGAGAATAAAACTTATAAAGAATATTTTAGGAGACTAAAATTAATAGTGAAAACAGCATTGACATATAGGAACAAAGTCCAAGCCATAAACTAATTGGCTGTTCCTGTCCTAACTTACTGTTTTGGCATGATTGACTGGCTCCAAAAGGTGTTGGATAGGTTGGACAGGAAAACAAGAAGGATGCTTTATGCTTATCAAATGATTTATAAAAAACAGTGTATGCCAAGGCTATACAGGTATATTCCCCATTTTGAATAAACACAAAACAAAAAATAAACTTGTAACCAAAAACAAAAACAAAGAGTAACATTTATAGCATAGCATTTATATTTATTTACATATACATTTTACCTTAACACTGTCTTTTTAAATTTCTCAAGATATGTTAATTGCTTTTATAATTAATTATCTCATCTAAACTGACAGTTTTATTTTAACTGAGGACCCTTGGGGTTTCTTTGTCTGAAGAAGTTCATGTATTTCCTGAACGAAAGTGCTAACAATAAACTGGTTGGAATTCTACAGCTTGCTGCCTATCTTTGTTTTTGTTTTTCTATTCCCCATTCTGAAGGAGATATGGGCTGCATGAAATTGATTACATGTATAGATATGCAACTGTGGGACTGCATACATATCTGCTGACCTCACAAGACCCAAACATAGTGAAAATTTTGAAGCATGAAGAGAATAAATTTAAGCTTACTTCCCTGCTCAGTTTAGCAGAAGCACATCGGCATCAAGCGGTAATGGAAATTAAACCAGAAGTAGATAAAAATCAGGCAGCAATTGAATGTGCCAAGCTAACAAAAGAATATAAGGTGAAGGACCAGATGAGAAGGGAAGAAATGTGGAAAATGCATAAATATAGTTGCAAGTATAGAAAACTCTTGGAACAGCCTCATGTTGATCAGGGCTGAATGCAGGAATGGTGAATTTAAACCAAAAGACAAAAGGTTAATATCGTTGGCCCAGGAGAGTGGACTACGTACACATTGGTTTACAAAGTCCATTGAACATTTTGAGAAATAGACAAATGTAGGATTTGTAAAACAGAATTGGAAACAGTCACACATCTTGTTGCTGGTTGGGATATACTAATGGCAGAAGGAATGTATACTAAAAGGCAGAATAATTTGGCAAGACTGTTGCATTGGGATTATGCAAACATTATAATACTGAAGTAGGTGAAAACATGGGACACATGAGCCACAGATCATCATAGAAAATGATAAAGTTTATATCACATGGGATCATCCATCACCAACAGTTCAAAAAATAGATTCGAGAAAAACAGATATAGTAGTCCATGAAAAGAAGACAATTGTAGCATTGATCATTAAAATTGCTATACCCAGTAACTACTGCGTTTTACATACAGAGAGACACAAAGTCATAACATGTCAGGATTTGCAGGCAGAAATGAGGGCAATGTGGAAGAAAGATACCCAGACAGTTCCAGTAGTAGTAAGAGCAAAGGGTCTTACAAAGAAAGAGTTTACATCATACTTAGATATGTTACCAAAACATGTAACTCCATACAAATTGCAGAAGGCATCATTACTGAGCACATTGCAGTTGCTGCAAAGAGCACTTCTGGCCAACATCAAAGACTGAAACAATACTCATTTCATGAACTTTTGTCATATGGGGTCCATTCCCATTACATGGTATGATAAACACAAAAGTCTTGGAGAAATTAAAAAAGGCATCTTGGGATATTACTTGAGCACATTGATATAGTGTTCCGGACCTTAGAGAGAGTAGTGGGGACCTGTTCTCTAGTGATAGTAGGGAAAGTTATATTTGGTGGTATTTCCTAAGGGGAGGTTGAGGGGAAGAGAAATGTAAAATTAGAGCTGGATTTGTCTGTCAGTAGGATTGCTATATCTTCTGACTCAGTATAGCTAGCTTCATTAACAATGAGGTCTCTGGTCAATTGTATGTTGCCTTTGAGGTTACAGACATAGCTAAAGAATGTCTTGTGGTTGTCCATGGCCTGAGAGGCCAAATTGACCTCAAATGTGGATTTGGTAGACTTCATTTTTCTCTGAGTTCTTTGTTTAGTTTGATGAGACTGCTTTTATCCTGCTGGGCACTATACAAAATTTGTCATTATTTTCTTCCTTCTGTACTGCGGTGGTGGTGCTGCGGTAGCGTTGTCGCCTCACAGTTAGACGTTGCCCGTTCGATTCTCAGTTAGAGCGTCTTCTGTGTGGCAACATGCGTGAATGGGCATTCCTTCGCTGAAGGTTGTGCGTTAGGCCCGGCAAGCCAGTACGTAAAAATCTACTGCCGATCATTAGCGGACCGGAGTTCCGCTGTGGCGACCCCTAACCGGGAAAAGCCGAAAGACACAAACAATTTTATTCCTTCTGTCATACAGCCTATTGATACTGTGATTCCACTATTTTAGCTCTTGAATTGGTTAACACTTGTGACCAGGGCTATATTAGGCTTATTGTTGCTTACAAAAGTCCACACATGAATGTCAGTTGCCTCATTATAATGCTGAACAGCAGGACCTGAGTTGTGGGTAACTGTAAATATCCCAGTATTGTGTGGGATGATTATTTAATGTTTTCTTATTATATTTATTGATCTTCTTTATATACATTAGTTATTTCACTTAGTTTCAATGTCATCTAGGTGTAATCACATATTAGATTTGTCATAAACATAAATAGATTTGGCAGTTGTTGAAACACTGGGTGACTCACATCATTAAGTATTAACCTTTACAAAATTGTTGTGTACTACATACTTAAAGAATATTAAAATCTATGATTTCACTAAGGTGGAACTTCAGGGTCTGCAAAAGTGTCTCTCCCATACCTTTCAACCTATTAGAGCAAGAAATCACAAATAATGGGGGGACAAATGCCCCACAATAAGGACACTTTTAAAATATTGCTGTTGCAAAGTTTTAAAATTGATAGAATAACTGGTTTAGCATTAGCATGAATGTTTTGAATGATATGAAACCTGCAACTCAAATGGCTACTATTATTTTCTGACTTCAGTCTTTAATAATTTGCCAGTGATTTGCCAGAAAACCATAATTTTATGAGAAACTGACTAAAAATATGGGACAAAAATATGGACATTCTGCAAAAATTTGGGCAGTTGAGAGGCACCTTAGCAGACTGCCATTCTGCAGAGCAAGAATTGCGCACACCTTTTGGTTAGGGCACTTTAACAACTGTTTGTCTCTGTTTCTTAGAGAACTGTATTAAATAAAAAGTTAGTAGGAAATTTGCAATACCTATATGATATTTTTAATGCCTATATGGTGGAAAAATGTGTCTCATCTACAAAACAAGCAGAAATATAAGAACAGAATTTAAACAATTTTCTATATGAGTTAACACTCTGAGTAATGTAGATTGACAATTGATGGAATATTTTTGTGTTAGTAAGTCAAATTATGAGTTTTATTATTAGCTCAGAAAGTCAATGTGAAGAGATATTGTTGGCACCTTAACTTGTTAGCAAAAGGCCCTGTTCAGTTGGACTTTTACTGTATTATGACAAATTTGTTGCATCTCCAGCTGCAATAGTCATTTGTTCATGAGCATTGTTACAGTATATGCTGTAAATCTATAATGTTTGCAACAGATTTGAATGTTGGGAATAAATCTGCCTCTTGCATTATGATTAACAAAGCACCAACAAGAGTTAAGCAGTCAAATCCCATGGATCCTTAAGCATTCCAAGTTTGTAATTTGTTCCATGAATTATTGTTTTGTCGGTCTTCTCATTACACTCTTTGAATTGCTTTTTGAAAAAGAGCTTTATTTCAGAAGACTGAGTACACATGATGGTGGTGCCTGTCTATATGGGTGGAAATATGAATTGCATTCACATCTATTAACTTACCTTTTCTGTGATATGTTTTACATTTTGATTTCTCAGCTACCTCAAAAAAGATTCAAATATACTTTGTCTATTGACATTAAAGAACATGGTCAGTGGAAATTCCACTCTAACATGAAATACTGACTTGTGTTCAATAGTTAGGCATTTAATTTAGTTCTAATGCCCTTGGTATATACTTAGATTTGTCAAAATCTCTAAACACACTTCTACATAAAGTGATCTTAAACAGACTTTTCTTACCTGACAATAACCCAAATTTGTCCAGTGGGTTAACAAATGACTTCTGAGAAGATGAATGAGAGTCTGGAAATCGGATAACATGAACAAGTGTTATATCCACTGTACCTTGAAGGTCTGTGTTAGTTCTTATTTTATTTCATTACTTGTTTTCCATCTTTTTAAGACTCCATACTGGTGGGTTACAAATAAGCAGATGACTATACATTTCAGTAATTTATTTATTTTTATTTATTTTGTTTTACATTTGTTGACCGGGATAGTCCGACTGGATGCATGTCCATTTTCAGCGGAGGCCCAGGGAGAAAAGCTCCAAGGGTAAGCAGATACAGCATTACATAATACCAGCATTACATATTACAAACAGACTATTTACAGTTGAAGGTTGTGCGTCAGGGCTGGTAACTCGGCAAGTAAAAATCCACTACCAAGCATTAGTGGACCGGAGTTCCGCTGTGGCGACCCCTAACCGGGATAAGCCGAAAGACACAACAACATAAGTAAGCAAGTTAAACAAGTTCCACAGGTTACAATTAATCCTGAGCGCAAGTCAGGATTAAATTAAATTACACAGTAAACTGGTTAACAGATTTTTACACATTCTAGAGAGAGTTAGCCAGGCTTGATACATTGACATAGCCAGTTAAGTGACAAATGTTGTTTGAGTCTAGTTTTAAATTGACCTAAGGTGGAAAGTAAGGTAATATCAGCTGGAAGAGAGTTCCAGGATCTACTTACAGAGTTTGCAAAGAGAGAATCACCGGCTGTGTTATTAATTTTGCTAGTCTGAATTAGTAGTTTGTTAGAAGATCGAAGTGGTCTAGGATTGTTATAGGGGTGATAATATTTTTAAGTGCAGGGGTATTGTCCGGATTATAGAGGATTTTATAGGCCATAATCAGTTGGTTATACTGGATTAGGCTGGGTAGTTCAAGCCACCCAAGCTAATTTAGATTGATGCAATGATGTGTCCTAAATGGCAGCCCAGTGGCAAACCTGGCAATGTGGTTGTAGAAAATTGAGAGTTTGTTAAGGACAGTCTTGTTTAAATTCGAGTAGAGGGATGCATACAGAAGGGTTGAAAGAAGGTGAGAGCGAGCTATGGCAATTTTAGCTGGAGGGGTTAGGAAGGCTTTTATTCTGTAAAGTGACCCTAGTTTTTTATTGATGGTTTTGATAGTTTGGTTAACATGTAGGTCAAATTTTAGATTATCGTCTATGATAACACCTAATAGTTTTGTAGAGGGGTCAGGGGAGATTATTGTGCCATCATTTGATTTTATGGTAAAGGTGAAAGTGGTAGACCTATGTGTTGGTGAAAATAACAGCATTTTAGTTTTTTGGGGATTTAGGATCAGACGATGTTCAGAAAGCCAGTTTTCTATTGTATTAAAGGTGGTCTGGGTAGCTGACCATAACTCTACTGGAGATGTGGCTGAGCAAATCAGAGTAGAATCATCAGCATATTGGATACAGCTGACTTTTGGGATGACAGTATAAAGGTCGTTAATGAAGATGGAAAACAGCAAGGGCCCTAGTATAGAGCCTTGTGGTACTCCAAGGGTGTTAGATAGAAGGTTAGAGAGTTTTTTCTGCCAGAAGACAGCCTGCTGTCGACCATTCAGGTAGGATTGAAACCACTGAAGGGCTCCAGTATCTAGACAGAATGTTTGCAGGGTGTGGATTAAAAGTTGGCGATCAACCATATTGAATGCCTTGGAAAGATCTAAGAAGAGGGCTGAGGATATATAATTATTGTTGCAATTATGGTTTATGGTGTTGGTAAAGGCTAGGAGGGCTGAAGTAGTGCTGTAATGAGGACGGAAGCCATGCTGAGTGTCTGCCATAAGGTGTTTCTGGATTACGTGGTGCATGAGTTGTCTATGAATACATTTTTCCATAATCTTTGCAAGTGGAGAGAGTATAGCTATTGGCCTATAATTGGAGAATTCAGTAGAGCTGCCTCCTTTGTGAAGTGGGATTACATAGGATATTTTCCAGATGGTGGGAATTTTAGCTTCTACTATGGTTCGACTGATTAGTATGGAGACGGGGTAAGCAATAGCATCAGCTGATTTTTGTAGGTACTTGGCAGGGAGTTGATCAGCAGAAAGTGTAGTGGGTTTTAATTTTTTGATCAAGGTACGGATAAGTGGCGACTGGTTGGAAGCTGAACGCGAGTAGGTTTCTAGGGGTGCTACTTTCAGGACCAGGGGAGCTAGGAAGTAGTTGGCTAGCTAGGGCTTGAATTGTCTCAGTAAAGAATTGGTTAAAACTATCAGAAACATCTTAAGGGGTTTTATCAATAGTAGCAGCAGGGATTGGGGTTGAAGTTTGTCCAGGATGTAGTAGATTATTTAAACCTGCCCAAAACTTCTGAGGGTTATTTTGATTTACTGTCTGTAAATTACTGTAGTATTGTTTTTTGTCTTGTAAAATTGATTTTTTGGTTTCGTTCCTGGATTGCCTGTATGCAATGTGATCTTGAGGGTCTTTAGAAGAACGCCATAAAGCCCATTTATCAATAAACGAAAGGATATAGAAGGCATGAATATCTTATTTTCCTCTGTCAACATCTGGGCCAAGAACTCAGGGTTAACATTCATCTACAATAAGAGTTACATTATGACTATTGATAACTTAACATATGATTAAACATCATTCTGAATGGTTACATACTTTCTGTTGCTGATGTACATGAAGGGCCTGAGCATCATAACAACAGATACAGCCTTGACATAAAGCTAAAAGCAAAGAGGCAGATGGAACTCCTCTTTCAGGTCATAAGGACAAGGAGCATTACCCCATCAAATGTATTCAAGTCCATCATACAGATTATTCTTTAGTACAATGCCCCTTTCTGTGTGTATACTTGGACAGATAAACATACTCTTGAAATTGTTCAGAAAGAAAGGCAGAAAAACTTCATATATAGTAGATCTTCCCTGCAGTGATAGATAAGGTAAAATGAACCTATTTAACATCAATGATAATTTCTAAGTAAATTGTGTTTGGCTTTTTGTACCCTAGAAGATTGTATTGCAATCTGTATCGGTCTTGAACTCTGAGCTCTTTCTAGACATGGGAGACCAAGTAGTCATTATACATAGTTCCTTTAAATAAAACTGATCCTGGGGCAGATTTACCATACAACTGATACAAAGACTGTTATATGTTTATAGTTACTATCTATGTTTAAGTGACTTTTAGATGACTGGTTGGGTTGGTTGTTACAGTAGAAAAGGACTCTGTATTCCTAGAAATGGTCTACAAACCTAAACACAGTTTGAGTAAGCTATGAAACCTATAAAATAACATTTTTAAGGCTGTAGAAGAAGAAAAGCCAAAATTGGTTTGTACATTGACTAAGTGTATAGGGACATATTTTGAAAGGATGCATACATCTGTTTTTAAATGTTATTTGGGTTTGTTGTTGCAAAAATATAAAGTTTGAGTTTAAAATAGAAAAAAAATCTGGCTACACCACTGTCAGTGTGTAACAGTCAAAAGCAACAGGAAAACTAAATGACACAGGCTCCCAAGAAATGTTTTCTTTAATAAAATGTGCATGCCAACTTAATTTAAATGCAATGTGCTGTGCCTTTTCAATATCTTCAAGCAGTTGCTGATAAATAAACACAGGACTGGGCATCAGATATGCAAGTATACTACAAAATGCAAATGCTAATATTGTTGCACACAACCAAAAAGAATAATAATACTAGATGATATACCGTCCGCCTTTAACCAGCAAGCTTCAGCCAGACAAACAACTTCAGTGCCTTTAATCGCTATATAAGATTTTCTGTTATTACTTTGTCATACATGATAGTTTACCTCCTTCCATATAAATTTGAGTTTGGTGGGAACAGTGGTTTTATGTGTTCTTAAAATATGAGGCTTTGGCATTTTAAGTTAGCTTTTTGCTTTTATTTGATACTATACTCAAATCTTCCAAGCTATCTGGCTTCCCAACATCTTAGGTTCATAGGTTCATAGGTTCATACTAGGCTATCTGCCCAAGGGCATTTATAAGCCTAGCCCATAGTTATGTGGCTTTCGCCACCCGTTTAGTTTGAATAAAACTATGCCTATTATTTTGCTGTGCCTCTGTCAAGCAGTGACACTGAAGTAATCCCTGGGGTATATCTGCGATCTCCCATCCATTGGTCAAGATTCCTCTTGAACAAGGCCAGCGAGGTGCTCTGCCTCACATGTACCGGGATTTTGTTCCACAGCATAGGGAGTCTCTGGGTGATGAATCTGTCCCTCCAGCACGTTCTATTAATAACCGTGTCAAGGTTTAAGTCTCCGCCCTTGTGGTTCTGAGGGATCTAGATTTTTTGAGGTAAAGCATATTCATCAAATCTGGGTTTGACATGGCCTTATATGTCAGGCACAGGTCACCTCTGAGCAAGCGGTATGAGACTGAATAGAGCTGGAGTTCTTTCAGTCGGGCAGCATAAGACATATTTTGAGACCCTTTATCCTTTTGGTGAGGAACCTTTGGGGCCTTTCCAGCTGCTGCAGGTGTCGGGTCAGATACATTCCGAATGGGGCATTGTACTCAATCATAGGTCTAATGAGTGATGAGTACAGGGGACGATGACCTCCCTTGATCTAGATGTGAATCCCTTCATGATCAGGTGGGCAATGTAGAAGGTTTTCCTAACTACTTTAGCAACATGAGTGTCAAACGAAGGCTACTGTCAACCTGGGTCCCCAGATCCCTGATGACTTCTTCTGTGCTCAGTGGATTGCCACCTATATGGTAGCTAGGGGTAACCTTGTTTTTCCCGAAGGGTATGACTATGCATTTCTTGGCGTTTAACTTTAGGCCATGGCTCTGGCACCAGTTATCCATTTCTGTGAGGCCCTTCTGAAGGATATCTGTGTCAGATGTGTTTTCGACTATGGCCCAGTTTGCAGTCATCTGCAAACTTTGTCAGCCATAACCCTCCTGCGTTTGCTTGTACTTCAGAAAAGTAGATGCCGAACAAGAGTGGACCCAGGACTGAGCCCTGTGGGACACCACTTGTGACAGGCTTTGAGTCTGACATGGCTCCAGCAACTCTGACCCTGGGGGTTCTGTCACTTAGCCAGTTTGCAACCCATCTTGTGATGTATGGGTTTACATTCAAGCTGATGAGTTTTTCGATGATACCCGAGTGGGGTATTGTGTTGAAGGCCTTTGCCAGGTCAAGGTAGGCTGTATGGACTGCCTTTCCCTCATCAATGGCCTTGGTGACTGTCTCAAAAAGTCAACCAAGTTTAAAGGCGTGATCTGCCTTTGACAAAGCCAAACTGGGTTGGATCCAAAGTCTGCAAGTTCCTATGTTTTTATTTATGAGTTCCATTATGATCCTCTCCATGGCTTTGCAGATAAGGCTTGTCAAGCTAATGGGATGGTAATTTCCAGGGTCGGTGGAGGCACCGCCCTTGTGAAGTGGGACCACAGTCGCCGTCGCCACTCCTTGGTGCGTATCCTGAGGTGAGGCTAAGATAAACAGCTGTCCTAACTGCGGGTTTAATTCCTCATTGAGTTCATGGAGCACACAGCCGGGGACACCATCCGGTCCCATGGATGCTGTGTTTTTGCCTTGGAGAGAGCAGTTCTCACCTGGGCGTTGGAGATGTTTGGGGGGCTACAATCCTCTGGTATAGATATCTCTCCTTTTGTGGGGGAGTTTGCACTGAACCTGTCAGCCAGTATGTTGGCAATGTGTGTAGGTTCAGTAATCTTCACATCATTTTGAACTAATTCTGAGCATATCTGGGAGTTTCCTCCTAGGTTTCTAACATAGCTAAAGAAGGCCTTATGATTGTCTTTTGAGTCCTTGGCGATTTTTCTCTCAAAATTTGCCTTGGATGATTTTATGAGAGCTGTTAGTTTTTTACTTATAATGATCAAAGGTGTCTTACCTTTCAAGGATTTTGCTCTATCTTGTAGTAGCTTCCTCCTTTTGTTGTAGAGCTTGTTTGTGGCTGGGGTCCACCAGACTGGACGCTTGCCTTTGGTACAAAGAGTCTTAGTTTTGTTTGGGATTGCCTGATCCATGCAGTCCTGTAGGTGCTGGTAGAAGGCATTTGTAAGTGATTCAGCGGTTTGAGTAATGTTTACCACTGGCTCAGGGACCTTAAAGGAGACCACACTAGTTTTTAGAAGTGTGAAGTCGGCTTTTGAGAAGTTTTTCACTGTGGTCTTTTTTATTTCAGGTGGGGGCGGGATGAAGACCTCCAGCAAGATTAGTTTATGATCTGATCTCACCAGTGAGGGGCATACTTCCGGTGTTGAACATTGTGATCCCATGTTCGTGATGATGAGATCAAGTATGTTTTCTCCTCTTATGGGGATGGTGACTAGTTGTTCCATGGCATTTGAGTTTATGAACTCCAGGAACCTTTGGGCTAGAGTGTTTGGGCTTGAGTAGTGTTCCCAGTCTATATTAGGGTAGTTGAAGTCACCTAGTATGATGGTGTTTGGAGAGGCATTTATCCCCTCCAATGTTTTCAGGAAGGCCATGTGAGGTTCCTGAGTTTGAGAGGGTGGCCTGTAACATGCTACAAATTGCAGAGCAGTCTTGCCTATGGTTAATTGCACCTGGATGGTCTCCGATGCATCGTGCGTTGCCACCAACCTTGAGGTGTGGGTGTCCTTTATGAATATGGACACCCCCCCCCCTTTCTTGGTGTTGTCCGGATTTTGGGGCCGGAACGCATGATATCAGGTGAAACCTGATAGTGCTGGGGTGCTCTCAGGAGCCTTGAACCAGGTTTCTGTCACAGCACAGACATCGATGTTCTCCATACTGAGAAGGGCCTCGAGTGCGTGCATCTTGAGATTGAGACTTCTGGCATTGAGCAGCATTACCCTTAGTTTTTCCTTTTTTGTGTTCTAGGGTGGTAGGTTTAGAATTTGAGCCTTGCCTAAAAAAAGACTATGGGGGTGGCAAGAGCCTTTGCCAATATCCGGAAGCCTAGGGGTGACAGGTGCAAGCCATCCCTTGAAGCAGCGTGGCTTGTCCAGCATGTCATCCCAGGCAGACAGACATTGGATCCCCTTTGAATGACACCAGAATTTAAGCCAATTATTAAAGCTGATCATCTTATCACTGTATTGTGGCATCATTCTAGGTGAAGGTAGGATACTGCTCAAGGTCAGGGTCATACCTGCCTGGGCTACATAATCAGAGAGCTCCTCAATGTCTCTTTTCATGTAGTCCAAGGAGGTACGTCTTAGGTCGTTGACACCAGCGTGGACAATGATTGAGTCGTACTTGTACCTGCTGTTGAGAGACCTGAGTGCTTGCGTTATGTGGCGGATTCTAGCGCCCGACAGGCAGCTTACTGTGACCTTCTCCTTACTCAGTCTGGTGAGCGGGACGTCAGTGTGTCTGACTATGGAGTCACCTATGACGAGTATGTTTGGTGTTGTATTTGGCCTTAAGGGCAGTGACTGCTTTCCACACTGATTTTGTTGTTTATGTGTTGTTTGTGTGGTGTATTGAGTTTGCAGTTGCTTGGTTGTCTGCTTTGGAGGCCTCTGCTGTTTAGGTAAATTTTTACTCAGAGCCTCCGAGTATGTCTTAGTGCGTTTATGTGTTTGATTCAGTGGTGTGGTTGAGTTTTGTGAGACTGGTATTGTGGTGTGTGTAGTTGCCTTCTCCTCCTGCCTGGTCTTGCCAGTCCTGAGTTGAGAGAGCTCAGCCTCCAGTCTGGCTAAATAGCTGCATCTCTCACAAGTGTTAGTGTTACGTTAGTTTATTTACTAAAGGTCTTATCATACTTCTGGACTGTCCAGAATTTTGCAGACTGTCTAGATTTTGCCTCATCATTTTAGTCTGGTCCTCATAACATTTGTGGTTTTCTGGATTTTTGTGGCAAATCAGTGAGGATCGAATTTACTAAATAATGACAGGCACTTGAATTTCAGACTTTATATCCTTCAGAAAATGCATAGTAACACAAGACCTTTTATTCCAGTAGCTTTCTAAGTTTACAATAGCAATATTTAAAATTTGCCCCTATTTTTGGGGCTTTATTACCCCATTATTTTTGGGTTTGTCCAGATTTTTTGTGCTAAGAGGTTGAGAGCTATAGGTCTTAGGCTTTAGCTAATTACTATTCTCAGAGCTGCCCATGCTGCTGGAAAGGATTAAGTCTTCTGCTTAATGGTTTTAATAGTCATGTTGCAATTGGCATTAGTATGTTTACCAGACATTCTATGGTTGATTTGGGTATGGGTTGTGTATATTGGATTTCACAATTTCACAGTTAGGCCTTACAGAAGTGCTTGATAACTCTAATACTGGCTTAGAAAACAGAAGACTGTAGTATATGGCAATTGTAGTAAAAGCTCAGGAAACTGGTGACTGCTGTGAAGCCTGGGGTCTATTAGTGGTAAAGTGGTGATTATTGCACAGCTGTCATGGAGTGATGATGCAAGAACTAACTTAAAACCAAATTTCTGTGGTATGATTATCAAGGCAGTAAGTAATATATTATATTATATTATATTATATTATATTATATTATATTATATTATATTATATTATATTATATTATATCATATTATATTATATTATATATTATATTATATATTATGTTATACTATACTTTATATTATATTATATATTATATTATACATATATATATATATATATATTATACATCTTGCTCATTGGACTAGCTGATTATTTTACTGTGAACTGGCAGCAAGCAGATTGTTTTTCGGCTGCCGGGCTGTTTACTGATAATATAATAATATAACACTACCCAGAAGATACTCATCAAGCCAAACAAGTGCCCAACGATATTAAATATTATACAGAAATGCATACTAACCCAGACCCTAAGATCCCAGTCACACAATCTCCTACAAGTATACAAATTCTGTAATCATGTTGGTGAATTATTGTATTCTACACATGTATTGAAAATATGAAATTCTTTACCTCTACAAATCAGAAGTGAAATTAATCATTTACAATTTCAGTTCAAACTAAAAAAATACTTATACTCATAGTGATACTGTTTCAGTACATATCCTATAATCCAACCTGACACTCTGCATGCATACCAATCTCCCCAGCTTCTACAATATAGAACTCTAAACAATTAGTCTTCAGGTAAGTACTTTCTCTCAACTGTTTCCACTATTTAACTACATCACAGTCATCTCTACTTCCTAACACACACCATGTCTAAACATTCTGCTCCCATGCTTAATCTTCTAATAACTACTCATCCCAAATATGCCCCTCACTACACATACCCAACATCATTCCCTAAATCCTTCTTAATTAATTAAACTAATAATCCTTCTATCCTTTAACTATCATTTACTACTTAATACACTTAATCTATGACTTTAACTCACACACTTTCATATTACTTATTTCTTGTTTACTTTTTTATATTCACTTTCTCCTATAAATAGGGGTATTTAACTTTACTGGAAAGACTTATGTATTTCTAACTATATACATGCCATTTTATTCCTTATCTTAAATCTAAATGTTATTTTAAATGTATGTTAAGTATCTTGAAACATTGCACATGTATCCTATATGGAGATTTTTTTCTTAAACCTCCCATTGAAAATTAATTTTGGATTATTTCTAGTATGCTTGTAAAAGTGGAACTAACTAACTAACTAACTAACTAACTGACTAACTAACTAACTACTAACTCACTGACCAACTAAGTATACAGAGCAGTATTGTATCCATGGAAACAAGCGAGTTCGTTAACAAGCTACATCAGTGACTGAATTTTGTGTGCGCAGAAATTTTGAGTAAAATGTGATCAATTTAAGTTGAAATGTTACACAGTTGCATTATTGTAGTTACATGAGTGACATGGCTCCCAAGGAGCTGTTTTAATTGGCTGAGTTTTTAGGGGTATTTATCAGTGTCCTTCTCAGCTTTAATCACTTTATAGCAATGCCAAACTGACAACTCTACTGACATAGCAAATAAAACCCAAAGAAACCTAAAGGTGTTACTGCTCAATACTAGCAACCGAGACAAGAAATTCCACACCATACAAGCTTTCCTCACTCTGGAGAATATAGACAACTGGGCCATTAATGAGACATGGTTTAAATCTGCATAAAGTACTCCATCAGTGTAATGCTTCAGAGCCTTCAATATATTTAGACCATAAGCTACACAGATAGGGACAAAATGTGGAGGAGCCCCAATCTATATTTGCAGCAAGTATAACTTTACATTGGTTAAACAAGATGATGCCCTTGTATTTATCCATGTACAAATCACCATAGACAAAGTTCCATACCATATCATAGCAAGCTATAGGTCATTCTTTATGTCCCTTAAATCCAATAGCCACTACCTAGACCTACCAGAGACACTCACCATTAAACCAAGTATCTTATTCATGGAAGACTTTAAATATCCCTCTATAGACTGGGAAATATACACTGCCTCATACTTACAGGCACAATGATTCCTGGACTTCATTAATACAAATAAAAAAAAGTAAAAGGTAGATCATGTCTACTAATCCTGACTGACTTCTTTGAAGCAGTCACCAGAGCTGTAGAGGAGGGCAAGGTAGTGCACACAGCCTACCTTGACCTCGCCAAAGCTTTCAATACATCCCCCCACTCTGGAATTATAGATAAAATCACTAAACTGGGCATAAATCTCTATGTCACAAGATGGGTGGCCAACTGGTTCACTGACAGAACCCACACAGTAAAAGTAGCTGACTCCAGGTCCGACTTCAGACCAGTGACAAGTGGAGTACCACAGGGTTCGGTCCTGGGTCCTCTCCTGTTCAGCATCTACTTCTCTGAAGTGCAGGCCAGCACAGAAGTTCTTTGGCTAACAAGTTCACAGATGACAGCACACTGGGAGCCATAACAGAATCACCTAATGATGTGGACATTCTGCAAAAGTGCCTCACAGAGACAGATGCTTGGTGTCAAAGTCATGGCCTCAAGCTCAATGCCAATAAGTGCACTGTCATCCCCTTTGGGAAAAACTCAGTACCCATGAACTACCATATAGGTGGTAACTCACTAAACACTGAAAGTGTGATACGAGACCTTGGGACATAGGTGGACAATAGTCTCTGCTTTGATAACCACATCACCACAGTAGTCAGGAAATCCTTCTACGTGGCACACCTCTTCACTAAAGGATTCTCCTCTAGAACAAAGGAGGTCAGTGTTCCTCTCTACTCATCCCTCATCAGACCCATTATAGAGTACAATGCCCCATTTGGCATGTATCTCACGAGACACCTACAACAATTGGAAAGGCCACAGAAATACTTCAGTAAGAGGATTACCAGCCTCAAACAGGTGCCATACACAGACCATCTCAAAAGATTCTGGCTCTACTCAGTCGAGTATCACCTACTCAGTGGCAATCTCTGCCTAACATACAAAGCTATGTCAAACCCAGAGCTGCTGGACATGCTACACTTAAAGAAATCCCAATCTCTCCATACCACATGCTTCAGTGACCTAAACCTTGTCACCATAATAAACAAAACATGCTGGAGAGATAGATTCCTGCCCCAGAGACTTCTCATACTCTGGAACAAACTACCCATTCATGTCAAGAAAAGCTCCTCATTGGCCCTCTTTAAGAAAAATCTTGACGACTAGATGGGAAATAGAAAATTCACCCCATGGATCACTTCTGCACACTGCTCGACAGGGGCACAGGAAAATCATTTTCTTGGGTGGCGAAAGCCAGGGAATCTTTTTGGCTAGGCTTATATAGGCCCCAGGGCTGATAGCCTAGTGCCAACCTATGCACCTGTGAAATACTCTTGACCAGATAGTGTGCACATGCACCAGAGGTTCAAACATACTGGACCTGCTTCTCACCAATATGGGACAATACCCCCCCCCCCCACACACACACACACACAATGTCATGTCTTCACTGGTGAGGCTGGACCACAAAGCTGTCTACTTCAAAATAAAAATCAACTCGGTAACCCCAGCAAACTCTGTAACAATTTAAGTGATAGTTTTTAAAAATTCAGTGGCCCTCCCAACCCTGAGTTCACAGCAGCCTGTATGGAATTGTTCACAGCAACCCTGTACAACCATGGTAATAGATGTATAGAGGCTGCTCTACCTACTAGAAGTAGGCTCAAAATAAATTCTAAAACTAAGCCACATTGGTGGAATCCTGACCTTAATATGAGTATATAAAACAAATAAAAATTCATGGCTAAAGTCAGGAAGAGCAAATAATGATAGGAAATATCTAATTAAAGTAAACATGAAACTAAGAGGACTAATTAAGGCCAAGGCCAATTACAAGGTCAAGATAACTTCACAGGCTAAAGACAACCACAACGACCCCTACAGCTATGTCTGAAACAACAAAGCCAGCACATATCAGTTTGCTAAACTGGTGAGTGACAGAGCAAATTTCCTGGCTGACAGAATTCATCTCAAACTTCAGCCCTCTTCTCCCCGGCTCACCTCCATGAAATAACTTCTAACATAATCCCCCCACACTGTTAACAAGCAGGAGGTTCAGATGGTGCTTATTAACCTCAAAAATACAGCCTCAGTGTGCCCTGACAAAATCCCAGAATGCCTCCTAAATAGCTTGAAACATGGCCTATCCAGACCATGTGAGTCACTTTTCAACTATAGCCTCAGAACAGGCATTGTACTATGAGAATGAAGGATTGCAATGCTTGTCCCACTTCACAAGGGTGAGCCATCCACTGACCCCCAGAAACTACAGACCTATTAGTCTGATTAATCCAGTATTTAATGCCTGGAATGAATTATCATAACAATGATCAACAAAGACATGGGAGACCTTCAGACATTGGACCCATACCAATCTCCCCAAATGACTTCTAAAATATAGAACTCTACACCACTGAACTTCAGGAAAGAAATTTCTCACTCTTGTTTCCACTATTTACCCACACTACAGTACTCACTTTGTCTTTGTCAAGGGAAGGTATTCTTACTAAGCCTGTGGACTTCTTTGAGAAGGTTACCAAAGCAATTGACGAGGGGAAAACTGTGCATAGGAACTACCTTGACCTGGCAAATAGATTTGATACACTATCCCACTCGGGTATAGTTGGCAAACTCACTGAACTGGGTATAAACCCCTGTGTAACTCACTGGATTGCCAGCTGACTCACAGACAGGACCCAGGAAGTCAGGACCTTGTAATCACCCACACTAAGAGACCAGCCACCAGTGGGGTACCTCAGAGCTCCATGCCAGGAATTCCTCTATTTGGCATCTACTTCTCAGAGATAAAGGATAATGTCAAGGGCCTTAGGATGTCCAAATTAGCAAATTACTGCAAATTGGGAGATCTCATAGATACTCTCCATGACACAAATGTCTTACAAGAGGTTCTAACAGAGACAAATGACTGGTGTCAAAGTCATAAACTAAAACGCAATGCCAAGAAATGCATTATAGTGACTTGGGGAAAACTGCCAACCAGATTAGTTACTCCATTGAAAAGACACCCCCTAAGAGGTGACTAGTAGTCAGGGATCTGGCTACATATGTAGACAGTAATCTGGACTTTGACCAACATGTGGCCAAGGTGGTAAGAAAATCCTTCTATAAGGCCAGACTATAAGCAATGGGATGGCACCAAGGTCCAGGGAAGTCATAGTGCTAATTTATCCAGCCCTTATCAGATCTATCATTGATTATAATGCTCTCTTCATCATGTACCTTTTCATACATATGCAACAATTTTAATGGTCACAAAGGATCCTTACCAGGAGAATCCAGGGTGTAAACACATTGCCCTATATGGACCACCTTAAAGCCCTATCTCTATACTCTGTCTCCAACAGGTTGTTGAGAGGTGATCTATGCTTGGCATACAAGGCATCCTAAAATCCAGCTCTGATGGATCTTTTAAACATCTACAAAACTGACAGCATCAGAGCCACTAGATGTATGGATTTAAATTGTGCTTGTTGGCATGACATATATGTGTCTCAATGTATCCCCATGTTCTGGAATAAGCTCCATGTCCCTGTGTAATAGAGTCCATCCTAACCCTATTTAAGCATAACCTTGACCAATGGATGGAAAATCAGAAACTTACTCTAGGTCTGACCACCATGTTTCTGATAGACAGAGGCAGACAGTAATGCCCAACCTAACATACACTCACCCACTTCACATCTAGAAACATCCTAACTACCATAACCCCTCCTAATAAATACCCATGATACATAGGGACACAACTGGGTAAGATTGCACTGCTAGACTTATAAAGGCCCTGGAGGTCATTAGCTTAGTATAAACCTGTGAACCTATAAACCTAGTTAGATACTCAGTAATGACCCACTTCAGTTCTGCATCAGTTCTGACAGATATCTAGCAGCAGTATAATGCATGAAAAGTAAAAGAAGTTAAAGGAATAACATATTAGCCATAACTCAAAAATACAAAACAAAGAGTAGTAACCATAACTCAAAAATACAAAAGAGAGACTAGTAACCATAACTCAAAAATACAAAACAGAGACTAGTAACCATAACTCAAAAATACAAAACAGACAGTAGTAACCATAAATCAAAAATACAAAACAGATACTAGTAACCATAACTCTAAAATACAAAACAGAGACTAGTAACCATAACTCAAAAATACAAAACAGAGACTAGTAACCATAACTCAAAAATAAAAAACAGAGACTAGTAACCATAACTCAAAAATACAAAACAGAGAGTAGTAACCATAACTCAAAAATACAAAACAGAGAGTAGTAACCATAACTCAAAAATACAAAACAGAGAGTATTAACAGTCTTAACATCAGAAAAGGCTCTCATGAGCGATACATACTGACACTTAGGCAAGCAGGTGGTTGCATTTATTTTAAAATAGACAAAAAGCTGTACATTCTTTTGAAGTAGTCAAGCCATACCCCAAGCAGTAGAGAATCTAGAAGTTGTCTTAATGTCTTTGCTTGGTCATCTTAAGAAAAACTCTTTGACTTTTCTGCAGAATAATTAAAAAAAGCAGTGCAGCTGTTACTAAATATTGCCATTCCTGTTTATATTTATTCTAGATGTACAAAATGTTCTTGCTTTTGTTGTCAAATATCTAACACGGTTACTATAAACATTACTTCAGGCTCTCATAAAATCTTAACCAGTCAATAAACTCATCAAACAGTCAATACACAATTAACTTTTATGAAGCTTTGCCTCCTAACATAGTCCGAAAGAAAAAAGCATTTTCCATGCTAATGAATCAACATTGGCAAAAGGGGTTATCTATGGGCTTAATTTTCCATCAATTCTAATATATATATCTATCTATCTATGTATACATATATATATATATTTCTGCATCTTTTTCATATACTGAAGAATCAGCTAAAAAAATGTGATTTCAATATTTTGTCTTAAAACTTCTGCTTAAGATGAGAAGAATATTCTCTCCACAACATCAAGCCAAACGCAGTTTATTAAAAATGACAAAGCTTTCAGATATACAAACAATCCTTCCTCAGTGTCTTACCTTTTTTTGTTGCTGTTGCTTTTGTAATTTACTCTCCACATTACTGCTCGTTCTACCATTTTTGTGATAAAGATGAGAAGAAATCAGCTGATATAGCTACTATGGACAGCAAAGAAATATATTTGGATTTCTCAGACAGTATGATTATATGGGGACATTGCTTCTATTATGAAGGTGATTTTTCTAGATATTTAATATATAAACCACAGAATCAGGAGCAAATGTAGTATTTTTTTTTTAAATAAAGGTAATGTGATCTCTCTATAAAAGTTCACTTTGCTTCTGCCAAATAGGATTTGCTACTAAAAGTTTAAAAAATGTAAAAAGAAGTCTAGTATATATTAGATACCTACCAAGACAGTGAAGGCAGAATCTAAGTGTTAAATTCAAATCTGGCATTTATATTCTTGGTTCACTATATGCCCATTTTACACAATATCAAACTTTTTTTGTCAGATTTGAAAAGTGGTTTTCAATATTTAAGTGCTTAATCTATCATTTTAAAAGGTGATTTTAATACTATCTTTTCTTCAGATACTGAAGACTATACATTTAAACTCATGGAAGACTTTGCATACAAATATATTTTTTATTTTATGGCAAGTTAAGACATTTTTTACATAAAGTCTATACACAATTATACTATTAAAAATAATACTTTCAGAGTGAACAATATGGATTTCCAATAATCTGACTAAATTATTGTTTGACATGAAATTGCTTCCATGGGTTCTTTCTGACCATGTACTACTTATAACTATTTTTCTTCAAAACAAGAAAAAAGCACATCTTCTTTGTGGATAAAAAAAAAAAGTTTTGAACTTCATAAGCAACAGCTAAAATATACTCTTGATTGACTATTAAAGAAAACAAATATATTAAAATATAGGGTTTGAACAATATAACCACACAATTAGAATTCTTCATAGTGTATTAATTGTCAATTATAATAAATATGCAGCAAAATGTCTGACATTTTTCACAATGACTGAGTCATATAAAAAACAAGGCAAATATGAATTATAAAAAGCTGGCAAAGCTTGTTATTAAGCCAAACACAAAATTCTTTCTTTAAAGATATTTTCAAAGAAGCAAATATGAATTATATAAACCTGGCAAAGCTTATTATTATAAAACCGAAACACACAGTTCTTGCTTTAAATAAATTTTGAAAGAAGGCAATGCAATAATAACTTTATTAAATTATTAATAATTTCAGATACAAATTTTAAAAATGCAGATGAAATCATGGAACAATTTGTAAACTATTTTGGCAATGTTTTTCTAGCCATGCAGATTCAAATCTGGATATTAAACATTTTGTACAGAAGTATTCTTTTTCTGTGGAACCTTTTGAGGTATTCTTTTCCATAGATCTAATTAATAATGTCATTAAGTATTTTCTAGACAGCAAAATTCCTCAATCAGATTGTCTTCTAATTGAGTTTTATAAATGTTTTATGTCTGATCTGTTATAAACTACAGAAGCTTATACCTTACTTTTAATTTTCTACAAATATGCCATAATCATGTTTTTCTTTTGCCAAATTAATTCAGGAGCCAGATATTGATGGTTTCAGCTGTACTAACTATAGACTGATTGCACTTATTATAGACTATGAAATATCTAAAATCTATAACAACCTAGGACTTGCTAAGATCAGAGCCAGATCATGGTCAAATGAGGCCTTGGGCAGGGTAGTGGACCAGACTCAATAGCTATTCTGGTGTCCAATTACTTTCCCACCACACCAATTACCATAAAATTGTTCAAAACTGTCAAAATGCATTCTATTTTCTCCATTACTTGTGAAATGAAGCAGAGATGTGAATTTAATTACAAATTTTAAATTTATTTATCCAAAATAAATTACTGGTACTTCATATCAAGTTTTACCACCATTGATGTGCGGAGATGATGGGGTTATAAGGATTAATGTGTTGCTTGATAATTCTGGCAAACTGAAATCTAAGCCAATGCACAGAAGATTAAAAACGGATTATACAGAAGCAAAACAGTCACTATGAAACCCTTATTGGAGTGATGTGTTCAGTGGAAAAACTGCAGAAAGATTATGGAAAGTTTTCAAAGAGATATTGAATGCAAAAAGAAAATGTTTAACATCAGGAACTGGGCAAACAATGCCAAGAGGATATATTTCCATTAGAATAACATATGTGATTAAGGTGAGAGACTAAAAAATGTAAGAAATGGAAAAGAAGTCAAACTATAACTTTGAAAACTGAAATAAACAAATTGGAAAAACAAAGCATAGTGTGAGACAAGATTAAGAAAAATTTGACGAAAACATAAAAAGATATTGAGTATAATAGGATACCATTTTTTTAGATATGTAAGACGTGGAAGGAAAACAGACAAATTGATAAATTGTGTGTAGATTCTAAAATTTATTTTCAGACACAACAGATTATAGATATATTTACAAAATCTTAAGCAAAACAGTTTGGCTCCACAAAGGGGTGATAAGTTGTCCTAGTGACATCCAGTAAACCTCAGATACTGAAATCAAATCAGATTATATTGAGAAAGAACTATTCAAAATGAAAACAAACAAAGCACAGAGAGGAGACAGAATTAGTAATAGTGACCTGAGATCACTTCAGCAAGAACTTACAGTACCATTATATCTATTATTTAGTAGTTTTTTTAAATATGGGGAGATTCATCAACATTGGCGATATGCACTTACTAAACCTGTCTTTAAAGGAAAGTGGAGTAGGATAAGCCCACAATCATACAGACCTTTAAATCTACTTTCATGCTGTGGAAAATAATGGAGAAGGTAATATTGAATAAGCTATTGTCAGAACTGGAAAGGTTGGGTCTTTAAACCATATATCAGCATGCATATGTTTAAAACATATCTGTAACCACCTGTAACAGGTTGTTCTATAACAAGATAATAACAGTTATGAATGAAAATTGTGCTGTGATGTAATTTTATACAGATTTAACTTCAGCATTTCACAGGGTCATACGCAAAACACTGGTTAGTAAACTAGAATAACTAGGTACTGATATACTCTTGATAAGATGGATAGGTGCATGGCTTACAAATAGGACATGGCAAGTATGACACAGCAAATGAACAGGTGAAATTCTTGGTTACAGTCAGGATGCCCCACAGGGCTCTGTCCTAGACCCAAAGTTGTTTAGACTTCATCTTTCAGGTGTTCTGTAGTCTGTATGCAGATGACTTGAAAGTGAAACTGGGTAAACTGATTACATATGTTATATATAGGGCATGCCTGCAATAGAACTTGACTAAATTAACCATTTGGGCACAGGAGAATAATTTGTTTATAAATTAATCAAAAATTAAGCACGTATGAGATTTAGAAAACATAAATTGAAAAGCGAATATTTAATACAGCATATAGTGATTGAAACTGTAGATTAATTTAAGGACCTTAGTATATGGGTAGATACAGCTTTGAGATATCTTCTCATATTAACCAATTGGTTAATGATAGTTATAGAAATATAGGCTGCATAAAAAGATGTATAAAGTCTAGGAAATCAAAAATGATGAGGTAATTTGTTAGTTACATTTGACACAAATTTGAGTATGGGATAACAACATGAACATCTTATAAGAAAACAAGAATGAGTAATCTGGAAAGAGTGCAGCAGACATATACCAAAGGCATCCATGGATGTGAAAAGTTAAGTCATTATGAAAGACTAAAACATCTGAACATGTATAGTGTCTCAGTTAGATACTTAAAAGGAGACCTTATTCAGGTATATAGGTCGTTTAGAGACAATTACCTCTGGGAAAGTTTTGGTTATCAAAATGTAGTAGAGTATCATCAAACAACTTATGTAGAAGATTCTACAGGAATGAGAAGTGTTCTAATTGCTCCTCTCAGAGAGCAGCTGATACATGGAACAGACTACTAAATTACATTAAAGCAAGCACTAGTTCAGATATTTTAAGAAGAGCCGGGACACTTATAATTGGAAAAAAAAGTTTTGTATATAGGCAGGCTCGAAGGGCATTAATGCCCATGCTTGAAATATTTGTATGTATGCATTTATTTATTTATTGACCAGGTTAGTCCCTCTATGCTTGTAGCCTCTTTTCAGGAGAGACACCTGGTGATATTTATATTACTACTGCAAAATTGCCCAGAGCATCAGGGACCTTCTGCCTGTTCTTTTCAATAGCTCACATTGATGTAAAAGATCTTACAACACCTACCATCAATGCAAGCACATGTGGCCTCAATTTAACATCTCAACTGAAGGAGACATACTAAGTTGTACAGCACCACCTCTATGATGTCCTAAAATGTCAACAATCCATCTACAAGGTGTGTGAGTAGAACCTGTAGCCTTCTATAACAAAAGCAAGTATGCTCCCTGTTGCACTACTAACACTGATTTCAAATTTTATAGCACAAACACTGATGGCCATTTCATAAACAAAGCAATTGCAAATTGAAAACTGACTTATCATGCGAAAACAGTTCACTTTTCTACCATTGAAACTCTCATTCATTTAAAATGCACTCAGCCAGTGGTGGATTAAGTGTACATTGGTTTCTGGGCTATTTTCAAACCACGGGCTCCATGTATACAGTTTTAGAATTATGAATAAATGCATGTGTTACCTTTATGATTCAATGTATTTCTTGTTAAATACAACAACATTTATTAGGGTGCATTTTAAATTTGCAGTTTTGAACATTTTTCTTCCATTCCAGTAAAGCAAAATGTATGAACTAATAAGTTGCAAAAGTACTCATTTCAGAACATGTCAGGTAGCTCTAATGATAATCCAACTTTAAGGGTCTTGTAGTTGATGTAGAAGATTAAGGAATATTTCCTGTAGTCAAGGTAAATGATTTGAGCAAGTTAATCAAATAGCCTGCCCTCTATAACAAGGGCATTTTGCACACACACACACACACACACACACACACACACACACACACACACACACACACACACACACACACACACACACTCACACACACACACACACACAAAACCCTCAACCAAAAAATACAGTTTCAAAGTCAACAAATTAAAAAAATTAATGAAGCATCTGAAACCTTATTCATTAGTAAAGTCTCTGAGTCTGCTGTTCACTTTTCATGAATTGTTCTGCATGTGTCTGCATTGGCTGCATGAAGAATTGTCACTATGGAGACAGCAAAATACTTCTTTTTTTTAATTATGATACATTTTTTGCAATTGATTTCATGTTGTGGTCCACCAACCAGCAGGCCCTAGGGAGTTGCCTAGGTTGCCTAATGTTGTATTGATCTCTGGCCATGATTTAAAGTTATTTATATCCAAACCAGTCTGGTTTCTTTTTAGAAAAAAAAAATGTCTTCAGCTATTCAATTGTTACACTTTTTACAATTATCTATATGTATCTCCTTCTCTCTCTCTAGATATATATATATATATATATATATATATATATATATATATATATATGGATCTATATCAATTTTTCAAAAAAAACTAAATACCAAATATCTGTTTGTTGAACCCTATCCATCAAACTCTTAATCCATCGAATGATCAGTTAAGCAAACATTTTCCTATGGAAAACAAGCAGTGGGACATCATTGGGAATTTGTCCTTTTTCCCACTGTAGTGCAATCTCAGAGTTGATATATTTAGATTGTGGCGGCACAGCCCCGCACATTGGGGGGTGTGGTGGTGCAGCTTCCTATCATGGTGAGATTTAAAATGTGTGATTTTTGTGATGCTTGCTTAGTTGACAAAATATTTTTTCTCCTGGGATTTTTTGCTTAATCAATCATTCATTGGAGTAAGAGTTCAATGGATAGGGTTCAACAAAAAAGTATTTGCTATTTAGGTTTTGTGATAAAGTGATATAGACCCATATATGTGTATACCCATATATATATATATATATATATATATATATATATATATATATATATATACATATATATATATATATATATATATATATATATAAAAGTGTGTGTATGTGTGTGTGTGTGTGCCTTTCTCTCTTTCTCTCTCTGTATATAAATGGTTTACAACTAAGTTTTTTGTTCGTTTGATTCACAAAGGTGTTTGATTCTGTTCAAAGTTTTTTTATTTTTGTTTCACAAAATTAAATCTTCCTCTTCCTTTAATAATATAATCTATGCGCTTTGTTATAAAACTAAATATTTATTATGTATCAGTGCATCTGATTCAAAAAAATTAGACCTCATGTTTCAGATGTACATCAAGGGTGTCCTCTATTATTTAGTCTTTTGTATTAGCCATCAGTAGTATTGTAAGTACTATAGACCGAAAAGAACTTATAAGCCCATTAATAATTAATGATCAACCAATCAGTTTAGTAGTTTATGCAGATGATCTTCTGCTTACAGTTCTTAACAGCACTGCTTCCTTATACTATACTTTCCTTTTTCAACAGATTAAGGTATTTTCTTGTTATTACATACATTTTCAAAAATCAAAATTATTATTTATTTCATCTTCACAAATGCACTGCTGTCCCACAATAACTGTCCAACAATTATTTTTTTTTATGTTGGCTATTTTCCAACTTTAAATGTTATATCACAGAAGACCAAATCAAAGTGACTTATCTTAAAATGGAAAAGTTAGCAAAAACTGATCAAATATAAATAGCATCTTTTGCATGGAAAATTTATTTATTCTGTTTAAAATTCTATACAATTTCATTATGCAAGAAAAATACTACAAAGGCATAAAAGGATTTGGCTAAAATTTTACTGGTGAGGTGTCTCCCCAGAATTCCCTGAGCAGAGAAGTCTGGCTATAATATTAAAGACCCATATATATTTGTTTCATTCAATCTTTAATTAATCAAATGCCATGGAATGTAACTGTATTGGATTGTATTTCACAATATTTAAGTCAAATTTTGGCAATTATGATTATTTGCTTAGTATGATACTCTTAATACATCCAGATCAGCTTATGTTCATATTCAGAATATGCCATATTTATTAAAAAAGTATAATATACTTTGTCTGGAGTTTTATACCGGGTTCTTCTTAGTTTTCTTTATGCCTACAACTTGATCTATTAAATAAAATTAATTGTGCTTTAGACATATTAGATTCTCCAACTGATACTTTTGATAATGGCAAATTTCTTCAACAGGTAAGATTCCATTTTTTTATTGAAAATCATCAAGCAAAGAACTTTAGCCATAATAGCATAGTGTTCACATATTCAACACAGCGATCAATATTTGTTTAAGAGAGAAAGTAACATCTGAAAATAGCAGCGATTTTGGCCAATCCGTATAATTAATGTACTTTAAAACTTATAATCTATTGAAGAAATTATATGCCTTTATTTTTGAAACAGAAAACTTATTTGAATTATGGAATGGAATTTATATAACAAGCTTATACAGTTTTAATAACAGATAATGTACCATCAAACTGAAAAAATTTGAAGCCCTATTTATATCCTGTAAAATTGCATTGGAAGTATTCTGCAGACTGTTGTAGCATGGATGTGATTCTGTTGGTACATAGTATAACATTTGGTGATCATAGCTTTTGATCCAGACCTTTGAAAATACAGGGAATATTATTGGTAAAGAAATTAATTGTGATTTTTCATTGGGATTTTGTGCAAAATTGATGCTGTTTTGCATTCTTTAAGTCTGTAATAATAATTAACATTTATAAAATGAATAAAAAGGATTTAAAAAAAAATCAACAAATTGGTCAATCATTCAGTACATCATTTTAAATTGTACTTACATTTTCTGCCTTTTATCATCATAATTTAATATCTTGGTCACATCCCAGTCTCCTGAGGTGATCGACTGTAGGTTATCATTGGTACTGTTAGGCTGTAAAATATGTGGAATATGTAATTGCACATATACTAGAATGCATATATTCCTATAACATTTCCAAATCTACAGCAATATATGCAAAACAGAAATGCAAATAAACAATAATTATAGCAACATATTATAAAGTGTGAAACATTAAATATAATGTCATATTTCTATTTATCAACTTAAAAACAAAGACATCTATGTTATATTGTCTCAACAGAATAAAAATCTGTTTAGTTGCTGAACTGCTGTACTTATATTTTATTTCTGTACTCAAACGATTTGCCTGTATATCAGGTGCAAAATTCAGAAAGGTCTCTTGTAAAGATCATCAAAACCTTGTGCTGAGTCATCAGGTTGTGTTTGAAACAGATGGCTCTATCAGGATCCCAAATTAATATTTAATGAGTTAGGTCAGTGGCATAGGTGTCTGTTGGTTAGATAATGCACATGACATGAATGGTTAAATGACAAGCCATACACATGCAGCTGATTGCACTTTAAAGCTTTACTGAATGCACTTCAAAGCTTTACTGAAAAGTGACTTCAATACCCTCAGGTCACATAACTCACTTTTTTTTACAGCTGAATTGTCTTAAAGAAATATGAACCTAATCACATGGTGTTGCATTTGACAGTCAGCACTCTGCATAAAGCCACATAACAGTTTAGTGCAGAAGTGTATCATTCTGTGTACGATTTCCCCTAGATGTCTCAAGTTGAGATAACAATAGTCTGTGGCATTTCAATTATGCCTTGAGCTACATGAACAAATAATGGGTTTTAAATAGAACAAATCCTAATCAGTATTTTAAATGATGTGATCGCCCCTCAATTGTCCATTTAGGAAGAATGTAGAAGCTGTCTGCACTAGCAGAATTAAAGGAAAACTACATCCAAAATTTTAAGATAAACTGCAGTACCTGAACCAAGCATCTATGCATTAGAGGATTGAAGCAAAGTCATTTAAATTTTCACATGGGAGCGATTGTTTAACTTTGAACAGACTCTGCAGATGAAATGCTGCATTTATATTTAGTGATACAGACACTGAAGGGAATAGTTTATCTTTTATATTCATACCATGATACTTCACTGAGTCAATCATGAAAAACATTTTCTATTACTATGAATATTTAACCAAGGTGAATTAACCAAACCTATTTGTTGATATGGCTACACAATCAATAGTTTAAATACTGTGGAACTCAATTTTAGTACATGGAAATTATTCCAGCTATGTCTATTTTGTAGCTCATATGTAAGCATATGAAAACAGTCTATGACTTGATTTTGTAAAAGTTCAGACACAGCTGGGTGTCATCCACATAAAAAATGAAAATAACCAAAATCTTCCAAACATTTCCCCTTGTAGCAGCAATCAGTCATTTGCAGTGTAGAAGACATTATACTTTGTAGTACAACAGAAAATACAGGAATGTATGCATAGAAACTTGTTTCAAGTATTACTTTCTAGGATCTGGCTTGAGAAAGACTGCATACCTATTGAAGACGCTTTCTCCATATCATAAAGTATCTGTTAACATGTTAAGAATCACAGTGTCAGATGCTCATGATAGATATGAAAGACTCAATGCAGAGTCAATTGCTGTAGTCCCTTCAAAGTATAAACATAATTCAAACCATGATAAGAGTGGAGTTAATGCAATGATTGTGTCTGAAACTAAACTATATTGCCTTATACAGAACGGAGCAGGATAAAAAATATATCCACTTATAATGTCATCACGTTATCTGACATGTTAATTAAAGAAGAATGGAATGAGAAGAATTCTTGTTACACATTCAGATATCGACTCTGGTTTCTACAAAACAGGAGTAGGAAGATAGAGAAGATAACTTTACGGAAGAACTTGGCTAAGATAAAGGCAATGACATTGTTATAAATAACAAAAAGCTGCTTAGGGCCATAATTTAAAGTGATACATTTTAGGCATAAAACTGGATAACTATCCTGATCTTATTTATTTAACATTTATTTACCAGGAAAGTTTGACTGGGACAGAGTCCATTTTCAGTGGATGACTGGGGAGAAACAGTCCAGACGCATGTTTTTTGAATGTGGGAGGATACCCATGGACATGCAGGGAGGACATGCAGACTCCCTGCGTTCTTCACAAACTGAAAATCTATTCCATAATTCTAAGAATATTGCCAAAGTTTATGGCGCACAGTACAGCAAGCAATACTCAAGCAGAAGACAATCAGTTTGGCTCGTAAAGAATCATGTAAATGAATTAGGCCAGTACTGTGTAAAAAAGAACTAGTTTGTAAAGAGTCTGAATGATATGGCTTATATGTTAGTCCAGATGACCAGAACACTAATTACTTATAGCAGCAATTAAACTAGCTGCTAGATTCAACTTTTTGGGTCTATGACTCCTAAGTAAGGAAAATAATCCATTTCCATTAGAAACATGGCTGCACTGACACACTTAATCCATCTTTTTTCTTTTCTTTTTTCTTTATTCTACTTTACCATCTTCACACAATGCCATATCTAGCCATGGAAAAATGCATGAACAGAACACAGACATATACACACTGGGGGAACCTTACAGCAAGTTCCAGTGATAATTTTATTTTAGACAGTCACCGTGCATAAGGGTACTTGACATACCTAGGCAGTAGCACTGATAGACAATACCCTAAGAAACTTTCATAACTCAATCTTTGTAAAAGTTGATAATGAGTTATCATATCAGGGTTGCTGTCATCTGTGAGGAGTACAAATTAAATCTAACAAGCTAGACATCATGTCAGCTAAATGATAATACCTTTCAGTCTGCTGTTGCCAAATCTATTGTGTCTCCTCAACAAACATACATCCAGAGAATGTCATATACCTGTAATATGTATGGATGAGGCAAATGCCAATCTGGAATCCATTTCAGAAATTATCTGTAGATGTCTAAAACAATCTGTGGATCATCATTACTTATTCAGCAGTTAAAATCCCTCTCACCCCCATAAAGAAAGACTTTGAGACACTAAGATGGGTAGTAGTGCTCATTCAGCCACAGTTAAGTGGTTAATGACAGCTCAAGTAATCAAATTATATTTGTTGTAGCAGCTTTTTATTGTTACTGTTCATGAATTTTCATAGCACAGCCCTCTTCTGATTTACTTAATGAACAGTCTTACTAACTTATTCCTGTGGACATCAGCAAACTAGTTCCAGAGCAAATAGCCTCCTCACATTTGTTCTCAGCATGCTTAATATGAAACAAGTCATACCTTACTTCTGTATCCCAGGTAATCCCTGACAAATGTGATTTTACTTCAGAAGTATTTTATCAGTTACTCAGAATGTATGGACATCTTACCTTCCTTGATGGCCTGGTCAATGTAGTTCTCTATGTAGTACCCACTGCTGGGATGCAGCTTATGACTATCACACAGCACATACCATCTACATCAGTTTTCAAAGCTGATATTCTCAAATTTCAATTTTCATTTTTTACTGCTTTTGTTAAAATTCATTAAGTTATTATTTATAAAATTACTAGGATTACTTTCTGTGTGTGTGTGTGTGTGTGTGTGTGTGTGTGTGTGTGTGTGTGTGTGTGTGTGTGTGTGCATGTAATATATATATGTGTGTGTGTGTGTGTGTACTGGTTGCATGTGTGCACATCCTTAAACTAATACTTGTTGTGTGTGCAAACCCTTAAACTAATACTTTGCTGAAGCACCTTTTGATTTAATTACAACATTCAGTCTTCTTGGGTAGGAGTCTATCGGCATGGCACATATTGACATGGCAATATTTGCTCACTCTTCCTTGTAAAAGCACTCCAAATCTGTCAGATTGTGAGGGCATCTCTTGTGCACAGCTCTTTTCAGGTCACCCCACAGATTTTCTATTGGATTTAGGTCTAGGCTCTGGGCTAAAAGTGACTGGTATTTGGAACTGTTCATGATTCCCTCTACCTTGACTAAAGCCCCACTTCCAGCTGAAGTAAAGCAACCCCACAGCATGATGATATCCGGCCTCCAACAGATGTCTTCATCGGATAGAAAGAAGAACCTGAGTACCATCTGGTGCCATTTTCAGCAGCTCCTGCACTGGCCCAGTTGGGAGCCAACATGTAGCTGTCTACCCACCCATCCACTGAAGCTGTATGTATGTGTGGGGCAGCTATGGAAGGGGAAACAGGGTTGATTATTTCAGAGAAGCCTAGGGGGATTTCCCAATTATTTGTCAGGGAAAAGGTGCCTCATTGTATCGAGGCAGGGGTCTGAAGTCCCTAGATTTATTAAAGCTGCTATTCCTTTGAAAAACAAAAAGCAGACTAAGAATGTGAATCCTGTGGCTTAGGATTCACACAGAATGGCATGGTTTTACTCAATGGCTTTTCAATGCTCTTATGGCTCTTAAGCACCAACACCCAAGGATATTCTGTTCCTGCTTCTGTTTGCTGACTATTACTCCTTATGAACACCCAAGGGATTCTGATTCCTCTGATGAAGAGTATGAATCTGGTGTGAAGTCACTGACTTACTCTTGCTAGACATACTCTCTTTTTGCCCTGTGGTCTGAAGAAGAGTATTCACTTTCTCCTGACTCCCCTTTGAGAATACAGTCAATTTCATGAAGGTACACTTTAAGCTGGACTATTCCCAGGTTTCTTATGTTTAATGAACAGATTCTCCTCAGCTTTTTTCAGTCTCTCTGATAAAGGACACCCTTTTGTATACTTTCATTGCAGCTTCTCAGGCTCCTGATTCTCACCCTCCTGCCCTTAAGTGACTGCATAAGTTCTATAAATTTGCCAAAGTGCAAATGTTTTTGCATAAAAACCCTTCCTCTGATCCTGCTGCTATTTCTGTGGCCACTGATATGACCACTGATAAGGCCAGTACTGCCATGGACAGGTAAGATAAAAAGTATATGCCTCTGCTACCTTGGCTTTAAGGGATATTACTTGCCAGGCCCATATGCCTAGGTGTGCCTTGGGCCTTCTCTCCCAACTTGGCGGCATTCTGGCAGATATGCCTGATTCAGAGGGTAAGACTAATGCCATTTACCTTTTGATCTCTGCTTCTCAGATGGCTCATCATTCTATTAAATGCAGTTATGATGCTTCTGATATCTCCTCTACATCTGAATCTGTAATGAGGAGGTATTCTTGGTTGGAACTATGTCAGAAGATTGAACAGCCAGACTATTGAAACCAAGATCAAATCCTGGAATGTCAAACTTGTCTTCTACTCTAGAAGAAGGAATCACAAAAAACAGTGATTTTGCAGGGAGACAAGCCCCCATGTGGAGACTGCACTCACCACATCCACTGCCTATGCACAACTGCATTCACATAAGTGGAAACTGACTATATGCGCAGTGATTGCGGTACAGTGGGGAGTGGAAATTCATCCACATCCCCACTATACTGCGATCGGAGTTAGAATATTTAAGTAGGGGGGTGTGGGGGGGCGAAGTTTGATTTACATCAGCTCCTATACTGATATCACATGGTGGTTCCAACAACAATGTCGAGTTAAATGCGTCGAGCATTTGGTTCGACATTATGTAAGTTATTTTTTTTACTTTCGGTATTACCATTTGTTTATTTGAATGGAAAATGTTTTTCCATTCAAATAAACAATAGTAAACCTATGTATATATATATATATATATATATATATATATATATATATATATATATAGATAGATATATATATATATTATGTATGTATGTATATACATATATATATATATATATATATATATATATATATATATATATATATATATATGTATATACATACTAACTCCAAGATCATTGCACATTGGGGAAAAGGGCAAACTCCTTCCAGTGAAGAAACCAGTTCAATATTCTGAGAATTGATCTTCTCAGGTTTGATAATCTGGCCATTCAGTCATCTCATAGGGATGTATTCTTGATTGAACTTCCAGACTCAGCCTGATGACATCAATGCCAAATTATAACACTCCCTCTTAGACAACTAGAATCTCTTTATCTGTGCTGCTTTTGAATTGTTTAAGATCCCAAGGATAAGGGTAAAATTATACAGGATTTTAAGCAAATCTTTTCTCTCCACTTCCTAAGTTTCAGTGAATTTTTCCATCTAGGCCTTCCTTTGTTTGTAGGCAGCCTAAACAGCCTTCTAGGTGCAAGACGGCTTCTAGGAGAGTTTTTTCTAACAAGCCTTTTCAGGGTTGCAAAGGCCAAAAGCCTTCTTTAATCAATAAATCTGCTTATGTTTCCCATTCTGCCACTCCTTCACCTCAGTAATTTCTCTGTCCCATAGATTGTCTGCTTCCTTTCTTGTTTGGCAACAGATAACCATGGATGCTTGGGTGCTTTCCATTATCCAGCATGGTTACTTTATGATCTGGAAGTCTCTTCCTCCAGACTTTAGGGAATTCAAATATTCCCCTACTTGGATGACCTTTTGACTCAAGCCCCCTCTCAGAAGCTCTGGCTTCAGGATTTGCACTTAACTATATTTCTTCTACACAGCGTGGGTTCACCCTCAGTCTCAAAAAGTCTGCATTGAGTATAGCTTAGGATCAGCTGTTCACACGTTATCTCAGAGGATGGATCTTCACACAAAAGACAAGAGATCACTGATTTACCTTCACTCACCCATCCTTCATGTGACACTGGGTGATAGGATTTTGATTCCTTTTTAACACCAATTTTCTGTTTTGGGTTTGCAGGAGGACAGAAAACTCACTACCAGAAATCCTATGTGACTAAATAGGAGAGGTTTTCTATTTGGTCTCTCTTGCATGACCTGGGCCCTTTTTCTGTGTGTATTCCAATGGTCCTTTCTTATTTCTGTGAGCTACTTAATTCCGGCTTTGCATATTCATCTGTTAAAGTTCATTTGTGAGCTATTAATACTCGTCGGCCTCTGAAGCTACATCTGGTTCATAGTTTTGAAGCCAATAATTTCTTAAAGGTGCCCTTCATATTCAAAATGCTAGAAAGCCTATTCTTCCTACTTGGGATCTCAGTTTTGTTCTTGAGAAATTGACTCAGTCCCTTTTTGAGCCTGCAGTTTCTTCTTGCTACAACACTGTACTTGGAAGACTGTGTTGTTGGTGGCTCTTATTTCTGCCAAGACAGTCTCTGAACTTCAACCACTCATGGCAGCTCTGCCTCTTTTGACTTTTCAAAAATTATAAGAGCAATGACAGAAAAACAACCACGCTCTGGAGTTGAAAACTGCTGCAATTTATTGTCTTCTTGTACCTTGGCTATACAAGCCTTCACAGGAATAAATTCACAACATACAGTAGTACATTTTATAGAAACATCAATTAAATAATTAATCAATTAACTTTTTTTAAAAAGTTTTTTAAAGAACCATGATACATTGCATTTCCATACATTTATAAACTAAGATTCATTTCTAAATTCAAGCCCCTAGGGGCAAGTGTGCCAACATTCAGTATTAATCTACTTTCCAAATTTAATAGCTTTTGAGCATAATTACCACCATTTATATAATCAGGTTTAGCCAATACACAGAAAAAAGAGATTCAGTAACTCCCCCATGGACTGTATGAAAGTGTTCTGAAATAGGGTTATCCAACCTACAATTCCTAACATCACCTAAATGCAAAGAATACGCATTTTCACTTTACGTCTAGTTTGACCAATATACCATCTAGGGGGCATACAGCCACAATCCACAATATATACTACCCCACAAGATAGGCAATTGAATCTATCTGAAGCCACATATTTCACACCTTTTATTACATCCCCTGATAAATTCTTCACTTTTGAACATACTTTGCACTTTCCACACTTGAACATACCAGTATTTTCTACCCTAGAACCAATGTTATATCTCAGACTAAGCAATTCTTTTAAATTTGGGAACCTCCCATATGAAAAGGTAACATTTTTAGGAAACAAATGGCATACTTCATCATTAAAACAGACAACAGGCCATAAATTATCCACCACACTTTTCAAGACTTTAGAGAAAGATGAAAATTTAGTTACAAAAAAGATTTTTTGGTCGTCATCATCACCATGAATCATAGATCTACAATATCTTTGAACATGCTTACCATCACCTCGACCAATATTCTTATCCAACTTACTTTTACCTCTCTCAATAGAAGTTTCAGAGTACCCACGAGCAATAAGTCTTGCTTTCACATCACAGAATTCTTGTTCTAAAAGGTAATTCTAAGAGGTATGCTCAAAAATACGCTTTAACTCTGCATATGGGAGTGCCTCAATAAGATGAGATGGATGTGCACTACTAGCATACAAAAAGTTATTAGTGGCTGTTTTTTTCTAAAAGGTCTATACTGAACTTTACTATAAATGTCTATGTACAGCTCAATATCCAAAAATTGTATAACACTCATATTAACATCAAATGTAAATTCCAAACCAAACTTATTTTGGTTTAATAAATGAATAAATCTACCAAATTCAAGAGTGTTACCTTTACATATAAAAATCAAATCATCTATATATCTACGATAAAAGATGACTGATTTAAGAAAAAATTCTAGAGTGTACATAAATGTCATTTCAAAGTAAGACATAAACAGAATGGCATAAATGGGGCAAAATTTGCCCCCATTGCTGTACCTTCCTTCTGTAGGTAAACTTTGTTGTCACATAGGAAGTAATTGTGGGTAAGTGCAAATTCAAGCAGCAAAATAATGAAGGATGAACGTGGTCCTTCCCCTAAAATTTTACTAATTGCTTCTAAGCCCCAAGAGGTCTTAATACTTGTATACAGAGCCTTGATGTCAACTGTAGCCCAATAAAAATATTCACCCCATTCCAAATTTTTCACCAATTTACAAAGATCATTCGTATTGTGAATATGTGAAATAACATTTCCCAACTCTTTTTTCAAAAGACTATCCAACAAAATCCTGACATATTCCAAAAAACAACAACAACTAGAAACAATTGGTCGACCAGGAGGATCCAAAATATTTTTATCAATTTTAGGAAGTGCATAGAAAAACAGGTCTCTTGGGGAAGAAATGTGCAAATTCTTCACATCTTTCTGAGTTAAGAAGCCCAATCTCTCACCCCTTTCCAGTAACTCTAGAAGGGCCTCACAGAAATCAGAAACTGGATTATAAGATAACTCAGTATAAGTATGTTCATCAGATAATAAATCAAAAACCATTTTAAAATTATGTGTCTTCCCCATGATCACCCAGTTTCCCCCTTTATCAGCCTGGGAAAACACATACCTATCAGTTGCACTTCTCATTTCTTTAATGGCTAACCATTCTAGCTTTTCTAAATTAAACTTTATATACTGTTTCATAAATTCAGCATATTCAACTTCAACTTTTTTACGCAATGCATTTTCAAAAATACCCAGAGAAAAATATTTTTTAGGTGGATTAAGTCTACTTTTACTAGGCAGCATAGGTACATTAAGTTTCCCATAGCCAGTAAAAAAACGGCTTTCATCAGAGTCAACAGAATCAACATTAACAATTTCACTTTCAAAATTTTCATAATTATATATAGAAATCTCTAAAAGAGATTCATCTAAACTGACATTCTCATTCACAGCTGTAACATTAGAAATATTTTGGCTACTAAAGAAAGCTTTTAAATGTAACTTTCGACAAAAACGTTTTACATCCAGCAAAATGTCAGCAAGTGCAGGGAATTTAGTAGGGACAATTTTACTGCCTTTCATTAGCACTTTTTGCATTACAGGTGTAATAATCAAATCACTAAGTCAGAAACACTCACTTTTTCTGTAGAAAAAAGTCCCAACTTGGAAAAGGAAAAAGTTTCATTAGATATAGTCCAAAGTTCAGTATTTTCTATTTCGTCCCTTTGCTCTACCCTTCCGTTTGTTATTCTCTCGAAAATTCCCTCTATTCTGCTGTTCCATTTCAGTCGATGATAATTCATCAACCAAATCCACTCTTTCTAAAGAAACACTTTTTTTTACTGGCAGTAGCATCAGTTGAGGAGACTTAAGAGTCACGTCCACTACGAGATCTTGCTTCCGCATTTTTGTCATGGAACCTACCATTTCTACATTTCCGTTGCCAGGAGTAATCCAAATTATTTCTAAAGTCATTAATGTCTCTATTAAGCTTTTTCTTCTTCCTTTCAATGACTTCACTTTCTACTTTCACTAATTCACCTTTAGTATCCTTCATGGCAGAGTTAAAATTATCGCTCAAAAGATCTTTCAATAAAGCTTCCTGTACCTCTGCTATCTGAAGTTGGATAGCACCAAAAACCTTCCAATTCTGTTTTATCAGGATTTTAAGCCAGCCCAGTGTACATTGAAGTGAAACAGCTTCCCATTCATCCAAAAACTCCTTTTCATCCTCCCCAAACTGAAAGGCAGGTAGTTTATCTACAAGAAGCCCTCTGGGTGTCACAGAAAGACTCACATACTTTTCAAGGAGACAAGTAACATAAAAAAGGGAAGTTTCCTTAATCATCAATTTCTTCAGCTCGTCATACCTTTTATCAGATGTACCATTCCCTGGAATGGATCAAATCGAGCCAACTTTTCTTCCCTTTCACGTAATAAGTTGGCAAAAAGAAAGTCATTACCAATTCTTTCGGTACTAACCGCAACCGGAAGCATTGCAGCTCACAAGGACAGGGTATCTCTTTTTACCAATCCTTATTTATGCCCAAGGGGGGGTTAATGATTTGTCCTTGAATCATTCCATTCATCTTCCTTCTTTTTTTCCCTTTTCCACAGAATACGCATTCAATTTTCATAGACAGGTCAGATATTGCATATCAGGAAATCTGAGCAGCTTTTTATTTACTAAACCATCTACTCAAGGATTTCTAAGGTAATTTATTTTTGATATTCTTTTCATAGCAAGCAGCTTTCTTTTTCTGCTTGTTCTTATTCAACTGGGGCAGTGGTCTGTTCTGGGTCACTTTTCATGTGTCTGGATACCAGATCCATCTTGAAAGCTTCTACTTGGTATTCCGTTCACACATTCACCAGACATCACAAGTTGGATGTGATTTGTAGGGCCAGGGAAGGTTCGCCTGGGTCACCCTTCATGGGTTTTTGGAGGCCTCCTCTTCTACTTTCCTATAGCTTTTGTACTATCCAAAGACTGAAGAACACTGCAACAGTGATAAAGAAGGACATGCAGTTGTGTAAGATCTTACCATAACAGTAGATGTCCTACTTCTCACTGTTACAATATTCTGTCACTCCTTCCTGCCTCCTGTTACTTTCTATTGCTTTCCTTCTGGTGAAAGGATCTATTTTCTCCTTTTTTCCATTCCTGGATTACATGGTATTGCTTTCTTCTGAGTTTGTTTTGTTTTTTCTGGAGCACTTCAGTTCTGAAGATTAAGTGCTCATACATTATGTCTTTAACTTAAGCCTTGCATGTAAGATGTACATCTGACATATGGCACCTGGAAGTTATAAAGGTTTTAGTATTCTGGACAGACATTTGGCTATCCTTGGCAGGATATCCCAAAAGTGAAGAATACTACTAAAAATAGTGGAGGTTGATTGATCTTCCATGGGGGTTAAGAGTTTTAGGGATAGGGTAAGTACTACTTAACCAACTCCTTGTCCTGCTGCCTACCTCTCCACTCTCACCTTCAATTTCCTTTAATTGAGGTTCTAGGTGCCATTAGTGTCTAACCTCCTGGACAAAAATAAATGTGTAATAGGGCACTCATACTGCCTAACAATAACAAAGGTCCTACCTTCAGTAGACCGCTCATGCTAGAAATAAATTGGGTGTATGACTCAGAGTGTCTAGCAAGGGCCCTGATGGTGCTGGCCTAGTCTCCTGTCAAAAGGAGGAATGCATGGGTCAACTGGATGAAGGTAGTGTAGCAAGTGGGAAGATCAAGTGGTCAAAAACCAAAAACTTAGTATGTGTAGCTATAAAGAGAACATTACTGTTCTTTGCGCATCTGATGTATTGTAGTAAAAGTGACACAGATCATATAAATCCTTTCTTTAGAGTATGCAGTATAACTCCCATCTCTCCTGTAGAGAATCTATAGGCCATAAAACTTGTATTTCTCTTTACAGAAACCATATTCAGAATATATTAATAAAAGGGTAAACTAATCATTTTTTCCAGAATGTTAAGTGATTTGTAAGCAACCATTTTTCATTTCAAACAATTAAAGGATCTGCTAGACCACTGGTGCAGATTTAGAGTTTCTGTCTGACACATTGTTAAGGCACATTTGAGTAGTAAATGGGATAGCAGAGGAAAATATATGGTGTAGTATTGGCTATTTAAGGGTTTAAGTGATTATGGCCATCCCTTCTTCACTTGGGGGTAGATGTTGTGTTCTACTTGGCCGTGCCTTACTCTTGAGGGCTCAAACAAATAAAGTAAATGAGAAAAGCAGGCAGATCACCTGCAGTAATATGTTCTCCAGATAACAGGTGCACACTGAATGCATTGATGTCAATGCAGGTACCTAGAGTAGGCAAAGGGAAAAAATGTCTCATCTGCCATCAGAGCTGTGCTGTACTAGGAAATGACAAAAAAAAAACCTAAGACAATGTTACACACCTCTTCTAACTCAAACAGCCCAAAACAATTTAGTGACATCACAGAAATTCAAAATAACAAACTCTAACTACTGAACAAACAAAGATGATCATAGTGAGCATGGAAGATATCTCTCTTTATCTATCTTTATTCACCTGTCTAGAAATTTTTCAGACCCAAAATAATGAACCATTACTTTTAATTGTATGCCCTTTTCTTAGGTTTAACGTCAGTGCTGAAAACCTTAACCTGAATGCACAACTCCAGTACTGGACTACATAAGGTCTAAGGGGATTCAGATTGTCTTTTACTTGCGTGACAATATATTCAGTTTGGCTAAACATCAACATTTCACTCTCAAATGGAAATAGTCACCAATTACTCTGTCAGTTTAATTCCTGGATCCTTTCTTAGACACAGTCTACCAATATTTGCTTCTGTCCCAAGGACTAAAGTAAACAGGGGCCCAGGGAAGTAAATACTGAGGGAACAAATAGCCAGGGAATTGTTATGGCTAGGCTTGCATAGGTCCAAGGCTGATAGCCTAGTACCAACATATGAACCTATAGAAGCTGATAATTTTATCATACTTTTCAGTCAGGCAGACATGACCATAACAAATTTATATATAAGGCTCTAGGTTGCAAAGTTTCTTGTATAACCACAGTTTCTTATGCCAGACTACATATAAGGAGGACCCACTAAGGTCTACTCTTCAAGTGCAGTCAGAGTTTGCAACAAACTGACCACATTCTTTTCATATTGAATTCACATTTACAGGTCTAGTGTGGCATACTCACCAGTGAATCTTCTCAAAGGGAAATAAATAGAAATCCCATCACTGTATCACAATATTACTTCAGATGTGTTACATTTATACCCATTTGAAATGTTGGGACCCTCATTACTGAGTCCATTAATGAAGAGACCAAATGGCTGAAAAATAAGGACTTGCGTATCTAAAGTATGAGATGGCCATTTCTCTAAGTATTCCCTTTTTGCTGATATATGACAATCTCAGAGTTGGTATATACACACACACATATATTTATATAGATATAGTTCCTATTACCTGATCAAACATTTAGGTTAGTGAATACCTAAATGTCAATCTGGTAATAGTGAAAGAAAAAAAAAACGCAAACGGGTGATTTAATGCAGGGAAAGAATTCTCTTGGCTGTTATGCGGATTTTGCCCCTTTCCTCACTGTAGAGCTGTCTCAAAGTTAGTATATTTAGTTAGGGGGGTGAGAGGGGGACACAGTCCCCCATATCGGGGTATGTGGGGGATGAAGATCCCGACTTCATTTTGGTTTAATAAGGGAATTAATTCCCTACATTAAACTGGCTATTCACTGTTTTAATTTTTCGATATTACCAGGTCGACATTTAGTTATTCTCTAACTTAAACATTCGATCGAGTAATACAGATGCTCTATGTATATTTATGTATGTATATATATGTATATATATATATATATATATATATATATATATATATATATATATATATATATATATATATATATATATATATATTTATGTATGTATATATATGTATATATATATATTTTTTTTTACACACACAAGCACACACGCACACACATATGCACACACACACACACACACACACACACACACACACACACACACACACACACACACACACACACACATACATATATATATATATATATATATATATATATATATATATATATATATGTATAAGTTTTGGGGTGTGGAGGCTTGCTAACCCTGAAAAAAAGAAGTTTAAAGGAGAAGAACAATGTTTTATATTCACTCATCTCCTGCCTTTTTGGTGATTTTTTTGGGTGGCATTTCAACAGGGAGCCATAAAATCACTGTCTGTGCATGACAGTGCAATGCACCTAAGTATCTGTCACTAAGCTCACTGTGAAAAAGCACTACTGCCTACAACAAGGACAAATGCTGATTTAGACAAACAAGCAAATCAGAAGTCATATATTACCTAAATGAACAAGGGAGAACACAGTCCTTACAAGTATACAATTCACCCATGGACTCGACAATGAAAGGAATTTATCATCCAGAACATCTGAATTTGGCAGTGCGTAATTTCATCGGTGTGAACTGGGCAGTTAAGGGGATACCTTCTGAAATGCCAAGGCCAATAATCTTGATCCTCTGAACAACAAGACTGAAAGTTAAAATAATGGATACCAACACATTGCATACAATACAACATTACACAAAGGAGGTAATTCGACTGAATAAACAACTACTGGCCCATTGCTATACTTTCACCACTATCTAAAATTCTAGAAAGATGTATTCACTTCCAACTTATCTCCTCTCATCTTCAGAGCATAGATTTTGACCACATCACAGCACAACCACAGCTCTTCTAAATTTCACTAACACTATAAATAAATTCAGTGGTGATGGCAAAATAGTGCCCTCAGCCGTTTTGGACATGTCTAAAGCATTCGATACAGTTTCCCATCCTAAGTTACTGTCCACTCTAAAAAATCTTAATATCATCCCTGATGCTGTTAACTGGTTTCAAAGTTATCTATCTAACTACCAGCAAGCTGAAAAATGGAAGCAAGATCTATCCCCACTCCTTCCAGTCGCACTTGGAGTCTCTCAAGGTTCAATCCTGGGACCCCTTCTCTTTATCATTTTCATAAATGAACTTAATACTGCCTCCAGTCAAGGATCTATCATACAATGCACAGATGATTTGACCCTCATATGTGCGGCATCCACAATAACTCAACTTCATACAGTTACACAAAAGGCCTTCTCAGATATTGAAATTTGGCTAGCAAACTCACAACTCATTCTTAACCCTAACAAAATTAAACTTAAGATCTTTCATCCATCTAAACCTGCTAACCTCCCATCTAACATTTGTATCACTGCCAGTAATAATACTAGGATCTTCCCAGATTCCCAAGCAAAACTATTAGGCATCAGAATCAACGAAAGACTACAATTGGACATACACATTTCGAACACAATCCAAAAATTTCATAAGAAAATAGGAACAATGTATAGAAACCAAAAATTCTTAACAGACACTGCAAGGATTGTCTTAGCTAGAACGCACCTTCTTTCCTCACTGTTATATGCTGCCCCCATACTCACCAATCTCAAAAAGTCAGAACTGAGCAAATTGGAAGCATGTTACAATGAGACTGCCAAATTTGCAACAAATTCCACACATTCAATTCATCACTGTCAATGCCTCAAAAATCTTTCTTAGGTAGAGGTTCCCCATGTTCTGAACTATAACCACTTAATAATGACTCACAAAATGATGTATAATCCTGAAAATGTACTTTCTCTATTCTCTAAAAAATCTGCTGCAACCCTACTCTAACAATCGTATTCTTCGATCATCTAACAAAGACTTACTCCAAGTAACGAAAGTGTCCAACACAGCAGGCAACTGTCTTTACTTTAACTTTGTTGCACAGAACTAGAATACCCTTCCACACAGTATTAGATCCATAAACAACCTTAATCAATTCAAAATATCTCTCAAAAGATACATATGAATCTTGGCTTTGCACATGTAATATTCCAGGTTAAATACTAACATAAGCATTACTTATACAATTTTGCTATGCATATTTACTCTATTAACCTGTCTCTTACAGCAACTACTCCTCTATAAATAGTTACATTCTGACCTACAACTCTCACCACTGAATTTTTATTAACTATGCTCTACTTGCTTAGGAGAATCTCTTTTCCTAGCTTCCTAACTAATGTTATGCTCTTCCACAAATATAAGTTATGTCATGTATTGCCTATTTTCAAATGTTTAAAACCTTGTTCTACTTGACTTATGTTTAAGATTTTACATTATTATATTGCAAATGTGTTAACATTTATTCTGTTACTATTTTATATTTTTTGTGACAATTTGTATATAAGATATGACTGGTGCTTTTCTCCATGGGTCTCTGCTGAAAATGGGCACTGTCCTAGTCAGACCATCCCAATAAACAAATGTAAAATAAATAAAATAAAATAAAAATATTAAGTCCAGTATTGTGGTATTTCAGATTATTCCTCCTAATCTGAGGAGCAGTATTGCATATAACTGTGGACAGGGTATGGGGGTGTAGTGCAACATATTGGAGTGTACAGATGGGGCGAAGTCCCCCTACAAAAATGTTTAAATAGCACATCTCCAAAGTTTTGTTCGAGTTATGATGCATACAACACAGAGAACAGATGTCTTCTCCTTCTAGTGGGACCATGGCCTTCTGTATTTCTTTTGTCAAGTTTTACTGATGCAGAGGGTTTTTCCTAGCAAAAATAAGACAAATCATACCTGATGCTCCTTGCTAAAAATTGGTAAAGGAAACTGAAATGTCTGTCTTGTTGCTGAGATTTTTACTGACACATAAAAAAAGTTACCATCATGACTTTGCTGTATTAACAGCATGGCAAAACGTTGATGATTCAGGTAAAGAAAAAACAGACAACAACGTCTGCCAAGAGAAAATTGTACACAATCAGGTAACACAGGTTTTCATTGCATATAAAGCAGAAAAACATAGCCCCTTTTTCTGCCACACTTCCTTTTCTCCTGGAGTACATTTGTTTCTTCTCTCATTCAGGTCTTGAATATTCATGTACCAAAATCCATGTAAGCTTTGTCTGCCTGCTTTCCTTGGTCTCCTCCAATGACTGTCATTATGAAAGTAAATATTTTCTTTGCAATATGTTACTAGCATGGCATATCACCAATTGTGCTACCATATATAAAATAAGTGTCATAAATTAGTCAGCTTGTGTATTATATCTGACAAATGTAAATATAGGATATGATACTTTACATTACATGACATTTTTGCTAATTTACTTTTTCCTGTTGTAAGTGTTAAGTATAAGATATAAAATTAGGCTGTTCTGTCTAAACACAGGACAGCACATAATTAAGAGACTACTTTTCTAAGATTTATTTTAGTATGGCAGACTACAGTTTGTCAATTATCAACTGCAGTCTAGATTGTGGATTTAAAGCAAGGTGAGCCATTTTATTCTGCACCTGTGCAGCTTGTAATCAATGCCATTAGAATAAAGTTTCCATACATCTTTGATAAAAGATTTGACCTTGGAATGCAGCAAGAACATGGACTGTGTTATGCAGTGTAGAAAACAAAATGGAACAATTAGTAAATCTTTACATAGAACATCTTCTGAACTTTATGCAGTTAGGTTGCAGATGTACTAGTTATGTTTGTAGCAACTTTCATGCAGTTTATAAGCTTTTCCAACAGAGGCTTTTACTGTATAAAACACCAGTGTAACAAAATAGCTTCGAAAATCATTAAGGAAACAATCAAGAGAGAATAATTTAGAATGGATAAAAAAGGGTATGAAGAGGATAATGACATACTGCAGATTCTGTATATCAGGTGCTGACATAACCAAGTTTTCAACTGATGTATACCCTATAGAATTCTTTTTTAAGAGCCACAGGCTAAAGAGGTGCATAACCTTTTTATTTTGCAGGCTCAATTCTTAAACAATATAGTATGCACTGTTGGAAAAAAATAAATACATTTGCAAGATAGTAATGTGACCGATCAGCACTAAAGCTCAATTCTGGGCCTGATACATACTGACATGTAAGACAATTGAGAAAGTATCTGAGAAAAGAGAGGTAAAACTAAGAATGTAGAAAACTGTAGATGTAACTTTTTATATTATTATCACCGGCCTTAATGTGAACAAACATTCTGGAAATCATTGTAAAAGAGTATGGTAATGAAAATGGGTACTGCAAAGTGATCCTAAAAAAGTGATAACCTACAAACAACAGCAGGATGCTTATTTATAGCGCAATGTTTAAAATGAATTTTCCTTCTAAAAGTAAAGCTGCAGTATGAAAGGTACTTTCGACTATGAAACAAAAAGCAGCAAGTAATATGCTAATTTGCTTCATATGTGGGGGAAGATCATATTGCTAATTTATGAATTAAAGAGAATGATATTCCAGCAATGAGAACACTGAAATGTACAGTCCAGTTCAACAAAGCATCATGCCAAGTAACTGAGACAGTTTTATGTCACTAGGTAATAACCAAGCAAGTCAAAAACATTTTATTTTAAGAAGGATGAGAGGATCAAGCTCTGTTAGATTCTAGGAGTATGACTTCACTCATCAAGGGTCCCTTGTAGTGTAAGAATAAGATTAAAATAAAATCTCTCATCAATCTATACATGCAAATCTCAGAGGGCAAATCAAGTCTACTAAAGCCAGATATGAGCTAAAAAATGCCTCTTAAGCCAAGGACAGCAATAAGGCTTTTTTGGGTTATGTCTGCAACCTTAAAGGTAGCACACAACATTGCACATAACTAATTGTAAATGGAGCCACCTACACTGAGACAGAACATACAGCAAATGTATTCTCCAATAAATTCAACTCCAATTTTACCCCTCTCCTAACACCCACCCATCCATAAATACCATCAAAGACAACTCCATAACCTTCAACTAGGGAGTAGATACTCAATGTGATCTCCAAGGTCAAGAATGCCACATGGATGGACCCCTTACGTATCCCAGGATGTCTCCAAAATAGCATGAAGTACAACATATCAGGACTACGAAAGTCGTTATCTAACTGTAGCTCCCAGACAGACATCATGTCCCATAAATGGAGAACTGCAATGGTCATCCTTCTACCCAAGGGTGGACCATCTACAGAGTTTGGTAACTACGGATAGGTAAGTCTGAATAGTCTCATATACAAAAGAAAAGAATTTGCATGGAAATGTTTAGCAGTGACACAGGAAATCTTCAGACACTCGATCCAACCTGGTTAGTTTTTTTTTTTTCTAAGTCAACCTGGTGGACTTCTTTAAAAAGGCCATTAAAGCAATGGGCAAGTGCAAAATAGTGCATACGGCCTACCTTCACGTGGCCAGGCATTGGATACAATATCCCACTTGGGCTTTGTAGATAAACTCAGAGAATTAGGTATAAAACCCTATGTCACCCACTGGATAGCTAGTGGCTCTTAGCAGGGACCCAAGGACCTAAGAAGTTAGGCTTGGGGAGTCCACCACTACCAAGAGGCTAGTCACTAGTGGAGTCCATCAGGTCTCTATGCTGCATCTTTTCTTTTTTGGTATCAACTTCTCTGAAGTCAAGGTAAGTGCCAAGGGCCTCTTGCTAAACAAGTTTGCAGATGACTGCAAACTAGGTGCAGTCATAGAATCCCCCCAAAAGACACTAATATCGTTCAATAAGGGCTGACTCAGAGAAATAATTGGTGCCAGAGCCATGGTCTAAAACTCAATGTCAATAAATGGATGATAGCATCATTTTGGAAGATAGCTAGCCTTGGAAACTACCTCATGATAGCAAATTCCTAAGAGCAGACCCATTAATCAGGGATTTGGAGATACATAGGCAACAACACGTCCATCAACCATCCTGTGTCTACAGTAGTAAGAAAATCATTCCTTATAAGCAAGAGTATTGCATCTAGGTCTAAGAAGGTCATAGTTCTTCTGTATTTAGCGCTCATCAGACCAGTCGCTGAGTCCAATAGCCACTTCAATATGTATCTGACCAGTCACATGCAAAAACTGGAATGCCCACAGAGGTTCCCTCACAAAAAGGGTAAAGGACATAAGCAACATATCCTGCATGAATTGCTTAAATGCCCCATCCCAGTAGTCATTCTCCTGCAGACTTTGGAGGGGAAATCTATGCCTGACATACAAGGCATTCTTGGATCCCACTCTTCTGGACCTTCTGCATATCTGCAAAACAAAAAATAGCTTCAGAATTACCCAGTCTATGGGCTTAAACCTTGTTTATGATGTAAGTAGAACATGTCGGAGGACAGTGCATGTGTCACAGTGATGTCCTCTTCTCTGGAACAGACTTCCCATCCATGTGAAGCAGAGTTTTTCCCTAACCTAATTCAAGCATTACTTGGATTAGTAGAGAGTTAATTAGAAATTCACCAGTGGTCTGACACCTATGTACCTAAGGGATAGTGGCAGCTGGTAAATGAATGACCGCCCAAGCCCTAGCCTACATATACCCCTTGGAATAATCTTAGGGTTTTAAACTTGTCATATAAATTTGGGATGCATGGCTAAGTTTAAAAAACATTCTGGGTTTATTAGCCTAGTATACACATATGAACCTATAACAAAAACAAAAAGTGGAAGTAATAAGTAGTCATGGTGATAAAAAAAAAATCCACTTAAGCATGCAGAGATTCGGACAGTTCTAGAAAAATTGTTACATAATTTATCTGTAAGCCCTGATTTGAATCATGATATAGCATTAGGAAAAAATGTTTCCCATTTTATATCCCTATGGAACATTTGTGAGGAAAGAGAATCCTTACACATAGTGTGGCAGTCTACAACACTTAACAAGAAATAGTAGAGCAGCAACTTGGTATACCCATTCATTAAAAGAATTGGGATGCAATGCAGGGATAGTCAGAGAAAGAGATCCAAATCCAAAGCCAGGAGAACAGAACTGCAAAGGAGCTGCAAAGTTACTTAGGATTTGGTTATGGTTAGACAGTAGAAATGATGTAGCTTTTTATTGGAAACATGCATTGATCATAGAAAAACAGAACCCAAAAGTATAACAGCTATCACTATAAGAAGTAGAGATAAACTGACAGGAAATTCTAAAATAAAAGTCAGTTCAAGGCAGAAGTATCCATAGAAAACTAAAGTAAATGTTAGTACAGAATTTGAGAGAGAAAAAACATAAAAGGAGACTTGAGTGAGGACTCACTTAAAATGAGTACAGAAAGTGAGTACAGAAAGTGAGACAAACAAGAGAAGGTATGGCTCTAAGACAATTTCTACTACTGTTGAGTACAGTATTTTAACTAATCAACTTCTTTGCAACCGTTGTCTGTAAGACAAGAATGAAGTTGATTTTATAGTAAATTTTGCTCTGAGATATCCTTTGCAGTGGGGTGGCAACACAGAGAAAGAAAATAATGGAAGGGTGACCGATCACTCTAGCATAAGGGAGAGCGACCAAAAAGAAGACGGAGCATGCAAGAGGCATGTCATGATAGCAGAGAAAATAAAACAGAGGATTTTTGTTAGAACTACCCTTTGTAGGAAGAGACATAAAAGAATGTGCATCATCAGTTTTTGGTGGAAAAAATATGCTTCACCTTGAAGCAGGTTAGAGAAGAAAGTAATTGTAAGTACAGTGGCATAAGCAATATAAATATTAAAAAGGGATATCGTAGATGTTACTTTAAGTAGAGCAAAGGAGAGGATAAACAACATTGAAGGAAAAATAATGATCAAGATGTTCTTATTACTTGTTTCCTCCTTTTAATAGAGTGAAAAAGGAATTATGCTTTTACTTCCATGATTTGAACATGGCCTAAGTAGAGGACTTTGTGTGTGTGTGTGTGTGTGTGTGTGTGTGTGTGTGTGTGTGTGTGTGTGTGTGTGTGTGTGTCTGTCTGTAATATGACCTTAATCATCATGCTAGTAGTTTTCTTGATGAAGAATTAAGGATGTAAAGGCAAAACTATAAAACTATCTCTTCGGGGCTTTTGCTGATCCAGTGGTGATGACACTAGTATGGTGTGCTAGGGTCTTCAGTTCAAATCCCAGGTGAGAGCTAGTATTGTCCATTCACGTCTATGATAAAGAAAGGGAAAATGTTCTATTCAATTACTTGTGTGAAAACCTTATATGAAACTACTGTTTTTAAAGCTTGCCCATAGCCATGTATTGGAAGGACACCTGAAGATGAACAAAACTAAGGCAAAAGTGTTAGCCAGATATTAGTGGCCAGCCATAATGGAGCAGACAGAAAACTATTTTGCTTCTTGCCAAAATGCCAGAAAACTGGTTACAAATGTTCTTTGATCCCATTATAGAAGTTGTTTGAATGTATTGCTGATTTTATTGTGAGGCCACTGGTAAAATCTAACATTGAGTACCAGTAAATGCTAGTCATAAGAGACTATGTTACCAACTTTCCAGAACCAGTACCATTATGCAAAGCTAATGCTAAAGCAATTGCCAGAGGACTGGTATTCCTTTCCAGAATGGGCATCCCTAAAGAGATACTGTACTTACTAACCAAAGCACTCCCTTTAAGTAAAGGGTACTACATCGATTATATCAACACTTTAAAGTCAGACAATTAAAAACATTTGTCTACTATCCACAGACCAATGGCATAGTACAGGGGTTTCACAAGCCAATGAAATGTTTACTAAGGAAAGGTAATGATGCAGATGGAAACAATGGGCACAGTTATAATCCCATGTATTGTCTGCAAACAGAACAGTTCAGAAACTTCAAATGAGTTTACCCTATTTGAAATTTTATATTACTGACATCTGATAAGGATGTCTGACATTGTTTTGTAAACTTGGAAAGCAGAAAACACATTATTTAAATGTGTTGTAGAACACTATGTTAGTTTGTAGGGTAGAGTAAAGCTGCTAATGCCCAATGTAATGGAGCACATGCAGAGAGGCCAGGAAATGCAATAATGAGTTTAAGATAAAAATGC
>NC_056732.1:426198905-426233905 GCF_019279795.1 Protopterus annectens
ACAAACACACGTGTGTGTGTGTATGATTAAAATTATTAGGGCCAACAGCAATCTAAAATGCAAGACAGCTGTCATGTCTTTTATATACTATATGATAAACAGAGATTACAATACCTGGTTCTATTATATGATAAGAGTCTTACATAAAAAGTACATAATGGAACAATTAGAATGTTTTAGGAAATCGTTCCATCTCTGGTAAAAGATATTTGTGACTTTCTTGCTGAAATCATATCAATAGGTAATATGCTTTCAATATATCAGACAGTAATGTATACTATGTCCTTGAAGCAGGAATACAGTAGTGTTTTCACATCACAATCTGACCTATCTAGACACATAGCTACCTGATGCATCAAACCATAGCCTACATGTGGATACATCAGTTTACAGACTTACCTAAAATAAGCAATTGCACTTAAATTCCCTTCATCATGGTCCCGAGGTCCTTCATCATTTGAGTAAAAAATCTAAATATTTATCTAGGAGTTTCTTAGGTAACATTTTGTTGTAGTATTTATCTTTAATTTAGTGATGACAGATCATCACAAATCTTAAGGATGAGACTTAGGACTATGATACATAGACAGATATATGACCAAGAGACTTAAAACAAACTGAAGGTCAGTGTCATTTGGCACAGTTCAGTTGAATTGAATCAACCCAAAAGATCCCAGTTAGAAACACAAACCTCCTGATGGAAGATGATACCATGTCATATCATGCACGGACCAGTGATACCCACACCATACATTGATATACTTGTGTTAAACTAAGAGTTTCAAATACTTAACTTGCATGGCTTCTGGTTTAGATAGTTCTTTCACATTTACTGAAACACATACATCAGTGAGTTATTTACCATCTACTTCAAAGGACAGTAACATTTTGCCCTTTTTCTCCCACACTTTGTTTTGTGCAATTTAGCATTAAATCTGTTTAAATACATTTTATTTGGAAAGTGTCATGAATTTAAACATGATACATGTATTCCGGCAGCAAAGGTGTTACCAGTTTTAAGAGTATACTTTGAAGAGGCCTTTTTAAAACAAAACCTCTGTCAAGATTTCAGTGTTAGTCACAAAATTATTAGAACAAATATAGGTAAAAATATATAAAAAGTAGTGACATTATTATGTCACCCACCAGACATTTTTCTTCTATGGGTGGAATAAGAAGGCTAAAAATATAACTCCTTCATATGAGCTCATATTGGCAGAAATAAGCATAGCTCGCCCAAATGCTGCAGCAGTTATTATTATTGCTGTTCTTACCAGTTGTTGGCCGTAAGGTCCCCAACCAGCATACTGAAGCTGTGAGTTTGTAACCTCAGGGGGATTCAAGTTGTGATGCTCCCTGCAAATAAGCAGACACACAAAAATGAAAAAAAATAAATAAAGAAAGAAAACAAACATAAACAGAAAATAGCATTCCTTTCTTAAGTAAACTGACTGGGCAAATACTGTATTCATTTTGTCTACTAACATTCTTAGAGGCCAAGAGCAAGTATTGACTTTCTCCATATATGTTGCACTTTGTGTCCCACATTTTAACTGATTTAACACTTACTGGAAATGGAACACAAATTATTCATACCTGCCAAAGAAGAGGTTAGTTCCCATTTCTAAGTGTATTAGTCACATTCTGGAAATGCCCATAAAGTTAAAAAGATATATATCTATAAAATGCCTTGCCCAGTCTTGTAATTTCAGATGAAAAACATGGTTGCATACTATTTTGTTCAAAGTGTATACTGCAGCCATTGCTTGTTGGACTCCTTTCTGCTGACTCTCTGTGAATGCTGTTGAATACAATTATGGTACAGTGCTTTATTATTTCATACTATCATGGCCTTTTTAACTATTTTCATAGAGAGTCTCTGAGAATACATCCTACAGTATATGATTTCAGGTAGTGGGTTTAGGTGTGGATAAGCAATTATGGTGGAGAAGCATAAACTGTCAAGACCATATTCAAATCATATGATGCTAACAAGCTATTTAACATTCATACCTGGCTGATTTGACAATAATCATGCATTCCTGACCCAGTCCCTGACTTTATTCTTGGTTTGGGATGTCAGAGAATTTGTTATTTATTATTTTGGAACAACTCACTAAGCCTATGTTAGACAATCTCCTTTAACATTATACCTTCACCATATATAATAAAATATTTTAAAACCCTTTTTTCATTTTTGTCTGAATAGTACAGCCAATAGCAAAACATAATTTTATTTTAGTTTTTCATTAAATAAATAAATAGTTCATATGTTTTTTTTCTACATGTCTCTTGTAATACAGTTTCACCTGTGAGCCCTGTAAAGTCATGTTAAATACAAACATCTTCTCTTGCCAGTAAAGCTATTATTTATGTATTTTTACAGCCCTGGGCCTTGTTACACTATAAATCTGATCACTAGACATGCAGCCCAGTAGATCATTGCAAAGCTTAGCCCACTTTCCCATCTATTTCAGAATACTATCTGGTTAAGCAGCATACACAGATTCATACAGGAAACAAATGGGCAGTGAGGTTACCAAATCCTGGACTACAAAAGTCAGTCTGTTAATAGGTTATGACCTTAATCCTCTATACTAATTAGTTTTCCTAACCATTAAAATAAAGATAAGTATTGAATGTCCAGCAGGTAAATAACATCATGGCAAATCTGTAAAATTAAGATGTGTTACCAAAGAACTAATGCAAGACTAATACCCAAAAAACATTTTAAAGGTCAGAACCTACATTGGCGAGTCCCATTATGTTGGAAATGAATTGCCAAAAATTGAAACTTACATAAATAAATTAACTCCAAGATTGCCATGTCTCAGAATATTCCCTTTTCTCTGAAGTATTGTGTTCTCACAGCTGTTATATAGAGCTGTTATATATGTGGTGGGAAGGAGTGCTTAACCCTCTTGCACATACACACACACACACACACACACACACACACACACACACACACACACACACACACACACACACTTCAGGTATGCTGGAGTGGCTTGTTCCCATTAAAAAATAAGTTTAAATTAGAAGAGCGATGGTCAGTATTTGCCATTCTCTTGCATTTTCAGTCTTTTTCTTCAGCATGTCATGAATTGGCACTTTGAGTCCTATCAATAGAGTCCAAAACCGTCAACATTGAGACTGCTTAGCAGTTAGGCATTATTCCCTGAAGTCCAAAAGCTGACATGTTTTCTCACATATCCTCTTGCACATACACACACACACACACACACACACACACACACACACACACACACACACACACACACATACACACACACACTTCAGGTATTCTGGAGTGACTTGTTCCCAAAAAATAACTTTAAGTTATAAGAGCGATGTTCAGTATTTGTCATTCTCTTGCATTTTCAGTCCTTTTCTTCAAGACTGTCAAGAAGGCACTTTGAGTTCTATCAATAGAGTCCAAAACCCTCAACACTGAGACTGCTTAGCAGCTAGGCATTGTTCACTGAAGTCCAAAACCTGACGTTTACTAACATATGCAGCAGTATAGTGAGCACCCATGAATATTTTTTATGCTAACACTTAAGACTAATAATGGTGAAGTTATTGATCTCCTAGTGGAATTACTGAGAACACGCACAGTCTATAAGAAAACAAATAGCCTGTGTGTGTTCCTGTAATGATTAATGCACAGAATGCATAGTATGTACAAATTAATAAAATGTGTATAAAAATGCAGTCTGTCCATAAAATAGGCATGTTTTATTAATGGTTATAGATATAACGCATCAGGTTATAGAAAACAAAACCCCCTGGATAACATACCAATACTTAAAAGAATTACCCTAATATAAACATTATTAAGATTGCTGGGAAAATATTACTAACAGCGCTTAATTTCTCTGACTAAATAGTTAAGCCATTAAAAATTACAGAGCACTTAATTCTCAGACAAACTAGTTTAACCATCAAAAATTACTGATAAGTTTTAAATTTCACTGTTTCAAAAGATTTAACAGATACAGTTGGCACAATGGGAGGTACAAGATTTGACTGTGGTGCAGTGTCTTCTAGATAAGAGAACATGGATTACAGTCGATGTGTTGTGACAGTTCTAGCCACTAGGTGGTGTAAAAATTGGTTTTAGGTGATTTGGTCATGTTCACTAATGTTGCCAAAAAATGTGCATGCTTATTTACCTGTGATAAGTGGGTTGTGGATCCAGACTATGCCATGGACCAATGTTCTCTTGGAAGGAGAGGTCTATGTGGCCATATTGGCCAGTTTGCGCCTGTAATAAAGTCCAACAACCCTGGGTCAGTAAGTTACTTGTTGTCTGGTGTCCAGTTGTTCAGCTTGAGTTACCAAGGATACTCCTGTTGTGTGAAAGCTGGACATGAAACCACTCAACCTGCCAAATATGAATTAAGGATTGCTACACTCAAGCACAGAGCAGCTGTAATACTGAAGAACAAGACATCCACGGTACTCTAGCAGCTACTGATACAAAGAAACTCTATCAGGTTGCAAGACAATGACAGAAAGATAAAGAAGTCCTCAGTTACTCTTCAAAAGTAATGCCTGCAACAACCTGCTCACTAATCCATAAGAACTCAATAGCACATGGAAGGACTACTTCTTGCAGCTTTGGAAAGAAGAAATTCCTAGAGAAGCTGTACTGTTCCACCCTCAGCCAAAAAAAAAAAGGAAAAGGAGACCACCCTAGGGGAAATAAGAGCAGCATTAAGGAAAATGAATTCAGGGGAAGCAGCTGACTCAGATGAAGTCATAGCAGATATGAAGTTGGGTAAGTTAGTGGAGAAATGGATCCTGAGGATACTCACAGTAGTATGGAGAGAAAGGCACATCCCAGATGGTTGGAGAATAAGCATACTAGTGCTTATGTTCAAGAACAAAGGGGACATTCACAACTGTGGGCAGTATAGAGGTTTCAAACCTTTATATGAAAGCTCTGTTGATGATGACTGATACATGAATATGCGCTGTAGCAGAAAGTAGAATGGGAAATGAGCAGTTACATTCAGATCAGGATGAAGCACAACTGACCCAATGTTTGCAGTGAGACAGATAGTTGAAAAGAAGCTACAGATAAGGAAAGAATCCAACTGTGCATTCCTAGACTTAGAGAAGGCATATGATAAGGTCACAGTAAGCTGACTTGGCCAGTTCTGTAATGGTTCAAAGTCCCAGAAACATTTGTAGAATTAGTGCAGTCTATGTACGAGGAATCAATAATACAAGTACAAACAGTGTTTGGACTCACAGAGGGGACCCAAGGGGAGTGAGTGGACATCAAGGTTCAGCTCTGAGCCCACTAATATTCCTGCTGTTGATATATTACATAAGCCAACAGGTTAGAAGGGACAGATCAACAATGTTGCTGTATAGAGATGATGTGGCATTACAGGCAGATACTGAACAAGAACTTCAGCAAAGGATGGGGGAATTAAATACAAAACTGAAGGCACATGAGGTGAATCTGGGTACAGATAAGACAGTTGTAATAGCAGCAAACAGAGGAAAACAGAAGGAGCTGAGAAATGAGATAGAAAGGAAAATGGTGGAACAAATTAACAGCTTCAAAAACCTGAGAGGGTGGTTGAGGAGAAAGGAAGTCTGAATGAGGATGTGAAAGCTGGAAGCAGAGGGTCTGCAACAGCCAACTGGCACAGAACGTCAGGGATAATGTATGACAGAAGAATGACAAAGAAGATGAAAAGTAAGATGTACAAAACAGTGGTGCAACCAATACTACTGCATGGTGCATAAACCTGGACAATGAAGGCAAAACAGTTGAGGACGTTAGAGGTGATTGAGCTGAAGTGGATGAGATAAGTGGTAGGATGTACACTGTGGACCAAATGAAATGAGAACAAAAGCTCAACTAGCACAAATTGCAGAGAAGGTCAATGCAAACAGATTATGGTGGCTTGGGCACATGCACATGAAATCAGATTTGGGACAGAAAGGAATGTAAGAGGAAATGAAGACATCCAGCAAAGAGATGGATAACTGTGTGAATGATGACCTGTGAAAGTCAGGCACAACTGTCAAAGAAGGTTGGAGAGTGATACCGAATCTAGAGAGATGGTGCCAGTTGATATGACACCCTAACCCTGTGTAGAAAATTGGAAAAAAAGGAGGTTGATGATGGCAAAGATGATGACAATGATGAATGTTTCAAGGGATTAGTTGGCAAAAATAGTTGATTGCATCATGTTTCAATAAAATTAATTGATTTTCCATTTCTAAACACTATACCAGTAATAATATGAAGCTAAGGAGCATTAAAAAAATAAATTATCTAGAAGTGGCTACAGATTTCATAGATAGCAAGTTACTGTAATCATAAACAATTAAAAAAAAAGAAAATTCATAAAAAATTAAAAATCCAGTTCTCATTTATAATACATCTTAACCCACAGCATCTTTTTGAAATCTTTGCATATTTTTTCATTGCTTATCCCTGTCAAACCAGTGAAACATGATTGCTAGTTTATAAAAAATTATTACTCATTATTTTACTCATATATCATGAGGTTCATAAAATATGCATTCATTTCTGATATGTAGTATTGAAACCTTACCAATCCTTTTTCTGAATGATAATTAATATACTGTCCAGAAAAGATGTTTTTCCCCATTGAATTGTACTTGCATTTTTATTCCAAACGGTATACCTAACAGAGAAATGTCATTCATTTTAAAATATATACCCCAATTTTTCCTACATCAACCAAGCCTTTACTTTTCTATTTATTTAAAGCCATCCATATCATGTCTAGACACTCATGTGCTCAAATTATTACTTCTTTTATCCAAACTTTGTTTTTTGCAGGTATTATAATGTCCTCTGCATATGTTAACAGAACTGGAATGTTTAACCCTTCAGGTGTGATATACACCACCTCCTTCATTTTGCATTTATTTTAATTACTATCACATTCATAGCCAATGCAAAGAGTATACAACTCACTGGACATCCCTGTCTTATACCACTCATCATACTTACCTGTTGGCTTAACCAATTATTGACAAGTATTTTTACTTTATTATTACTATACAATGACATACATAATTTCCTAATTTTCTCACTTATATTATAGTCTTTCATTATTATCCATACAATTCCATGTCCAATTGCGTAAAATGCCTTATTACGGTCTCCTATCATAAATTTTACTACTTCTTTTCTGTTCATAATGTCATCCACAATTTCTCTAACTATCATTAATAATTCTTGACAACCTTTCCCATTATACTATATATGCTATCGTGCATAATACTCTCCATTTTAGTTTCAAATCTTTTTTGCATTATTTTTTATAAAGATCTTATAATCATTATTATTCAGTATGATTGGTTTCCATTTTTTTAACTGTCTCCTATCTTCCTTCTTAAAAGCTAATTTAAGTATTCAACTCTGCAATTCATTATACACAAAACCTTCATTTAACCATTTATTCAATATCTTTAAAAAGTGCTTTTTGCCACTCCCTTAAATGTTTGTACATTTTCCATCTGGCTCTGCAGCCCGATCTATATTTACTTGTTCTAACTTTATCTAGCTCATATAAAGGAATCTCCTTTTTCAACTCTTTATTTTCTTTTTCGGTTAACTTTTTATTTTCATGTTTTTTTCACTTACTTTTTTCTTTAAACATGTCTTGTACATTTTGTACTAAACTGTTCATAATCTTTTCCTGAGTTCTTTCTATTACTCCTTTTACATTTTTATTTCTCTCATTACAGTATCATCTTCCATCACTAATCTGCTTAAGTAACTCTATACTTCTTCTCGTTTTCTTTGTAAAACATATATTTGCTTATATAATAATTCTTCTATTTTTTCTTGATTTCTTTCATATAATTCTATTTCTTTATTAAAGTATTTTCTCTCATTATGCTCCAAATCTTCCAATGCATATATATATATATATATATATATATATATATATATATATATATATATATATATATATTGTACATTGTTTACATCATATTGCCACTGTAAAATTATTTTTTGTTTTTCCCTAAATATCATCCACCATTCAGACCATTTTTTATAAAATGTCCTCCTAGTAATATGATCTTTCCATAACTGTATTACTAATTTATTTCCTTCTTCATTCCATGCTTTCTCATTTATCTTTTTTATTCATTTGCCTATTTTTACATATTCCTTGTATTCCTTTATTTCTATCCATATTGCAAGATCACCAGAAAATCCTGTTTCAACTATCACCCCTGTCCCAAAATGTTTAACTTCATAGGATAAAAATGTCTTGTTATGAGGCAGAAATGTTAAACTCAAACACTTTAATTTAAAAAAAATTAAATCCAAGCTCATAGTTTAAGTCCCAAGGTTAGCAAAGTAAAAACTTGCAAGTAAATCCAAGAAATCCAAAACAAAATAAAGGGAAAGCGCTTTCAGCTTAATCAGCTTTCTTCATATCCTGTTGTTTTCTGTTCCTTTGGATCCTTTCAAAGGGTAATCACCAAATGAAAAATCTTATCTCATTACTGTCCGGCTTCTAAGTGCCATTTTTAAAGGGACCACACCATTGAGTCCAGGCTCTTTGTCTGCTTATAAGCTATATATCCTACGCAATTCCATGTACTCAGTGTAAGTGGATATATCCCCTCCCTTCAGATTATCTGTGACAAGTTGGATTACCATGAAGCAAATTTTTTGTGTTGGATTATAACATGTTGAGCTAATGCATTCAAAGAAAGTATTCTTCATCACTGGTGTCCCTAGTTGAGTTGAATACACTACATGACCCTATTTTTTCTTTGTAAGCTGCTGAAAGAATTTTTTGCAGTACGAAATAAATACTCAGGAAAGAAATCTCTGATGCAAGTAGTAAGCATAACAAACTTGTACTGGTTTTCCAAATTGTAAGAATAAGCCTACTGCATAATAAATGTAGAACTGAAAAAAGAAAACTATATATATAAAACACTGTAGAGTCAAATTAGCTGTGGCTGGGAGGAGGGGTTGTTGAAACACCCCAAATAAATGCAAGAAGTAGAAAAACAGAGTGATTAAAAAGTGAAGCAATAACTTGTATACAACATTTTGGAAAAAAAATGTAGCAATAAGCAGTCTGTTCAACGGTTTGCTTTGAAGAACTATAATACTGATATTTCTGAGATAATAAGACATAACTTTAAAGTGTGTAAACTCAGTTTAATGAAGTGCATTTTTACAGTAACAAGTCAGGCAGCTGTCAAGCAAGTGCACTGGCAAATGCTGATGATACTTTATATCTTAACTATAACCTGGAAAGAAGTACTGAAGCTAATGTTTTTTCCTGAAACACAACAAAAGTACTAAATAGATGGTCCAGTGGTGTGGTATTTTTTGAAAGAGTTCGAAAGTATGACTGCACAGAAATAATCCCTGCAATATTTTTGTATTGCTTTAGTTTATCTTTGAAGTTCTGTTGGAGAAGTTTGCAAATTGTAAGTGAACTGTGTATTGGATAAAAGGAATGCAAATGAGTGTGAACATTTGCACTGAAAATGAAAAAATGAGTTATTCATCGCTAAGTGTAAAGCTAAGAACTATGTACTGCAGTGTATGCACTGAATTTTTAGCAGATTGCTGAAACAAATTCATAATTAGAATATGAAGTCTTGCAGCAGATAAACAGTACACGGCTTAGTGAAGCTAAGCCAGTCATTACTTGCATTTGTGAACTGTCCTGCATTTTCAACAGATGAAAATGACCATCTGCTAGTGCTGTCTGGAAGAAGCTGTACTGCTACTGTGTAAACTGTTTTGATATGAAATTGTTATAAGTACTGTGTGTGTAAGTCTTGTTGCTAAGAATTAAATATGTGCCATATGTAGAAAGCGCTGACAAACTGTGATGTTTTATACAGCACTGAATTTTCTAGATGCTGTCTGTGGCAGAGCACATAATTTCAGAGAGCATTGAATCTTTTCAGGTGCTTGATAAACAGTATAACTCTACACAGCTTTGAACAGTATTAAATGATGCCTGGACAGTAGTGACAAGTGTGAGGCAAAGTGTCTCAGACACCTGAGTAAAAAGCAAGTCCTCCACAGTGCTGTATTTTTAATACTAAAGAACCTGTATCCCTATGAGAACATTTACTCTTTGTCCATACAGGGTACTATTCCAGTAGTAAAAGTTGATGCTTGTGTCATTTAAAAGGGTTGCCTACAGAAGGAAATTACTTGTCAGTGATCATAGGATCACAGGATCTTATCAAGTTATAAGGCTAATGGCCTTGGGGCCCTTACAAGCCTAGACAAGTTCTACCCTTATTTCCACGATCCGCACTAAATGCCCATGTCCAAGTGGGACACAAGCAGAAACCCTGGGGTGAATTTATAGTTATCATCCAGTTGTCCAGATTGTGCTTGAAGAGGGCCAATGAGGTACTCTGTTTAACATGAAATGGGAGTCTTTTCCAAAGGTGTGGTAACCTCTGGGAGACAAATCTGTCCCTCCAGCAGGTTATATTAATGTCACATACTAGGATAAGGTCTTTAGAGCAGTAACCCGTGTACCATTTGACTTGTGGATACACAGCATTTCCAATAAAGCAGAGTCAGAGATTGCCTTATATGCAAGGCAGGGATAGCTTCTGAGTATAAAATAAATGAAGAAATACTAAACCAACAGGCTAAAATCCAGGAACTTTAATAGATGCAAAAGAGTGGTAAGTGCTTTCACGGTGACCACACCGCATCATCAGACAACATTAATTAAGAACTACAAGTCTTTTATACAAAATGTGCCCAATAAAAAGCCCTTAATTATGATGTCATCAAAAAGTTACAAATGTTTACATCCTTCTATAGAGCAGAAGTGGATTTTATTGTTGAATGCAGAAAAACCACCTGGTCTAAATGTTTTTTTTTCACTGAAACCTTTCCTGAAAGGCTGTAGACTTAGACATAAATAATATGTTTTATTTTCAAATATATTTTTATAAGTGCAATATGTTTGCATACATTTTATAGTTGTTTTTATTCATGATATATGAATGTTTTCTGCAGTATGTGTTCTTTTACAAAATTTGTAACTTTTTGATGACATCATAATCAAGGGCTTTTTATTGGGCACATTTTGTATTAAAGACTTGTATTTCTTAGTTAATGTTGTCTGATGAAGCAGTGTGGTCACCGTGAAATGAAAGCACTTAGCACTGTTTTGCATCTATTAAAGTTCCTGGATTTTAGCCTGTTGATTTGGTATTTCTTCATTTATTTTATTCTTATTTTTGTCTTACCAACCTTTATCCTGCTACCATATATATTTTTTGCTATAGCTTCTGAGTAGTCTGTATGAAACAGAATAAAGTGACAGTGATTTCAGACTATCCACATAGGACAGACGCTGAAGACCTTGAATTTTCTTTGTGAGGAGCATTTGTGGTTTCTCCAATTGCTGCAGGTGCTTGGAAATGTACATACCAAATGAGGCATTGTACTCAATTATTGGCCTGATGAGGGAAGAGTACAGGGAAGTTATTACTTCTGTTTTTCTGGAGGCAATGCCCTTAGCAATATAGAAAGCCCTTCTGACCACTGTGGAGACATGGTGATCAAAGGTAAGATTGCTGTCAAACTGTGTGCCCAGGTGTGCGTACTTAGGGTGTTGTTATTGATGTGGTAGCTAGCAGGAACATCACTCTTACTGAAAGGGATGATAATACATTTATTTGCATTCAGTTTAAGGTCACGACTTTGGCACCAATCATTTGTTTGTGTAAGACCCTCTTGTAGGATGTTGACATCATTTGGAGATTCTATGATCACTTCCAGATTGCAGTCATCAGCAAACTTTGTCAGCCACAGACCTTTAGCTTTTCCTTGTACTTTGGCGAAATAGATTCCAAACAGAAGAGCTCCCATGACTGATCCCTATGGAACACCACTGGCTACAGGTCTGCCGCTAGAAGTGGATTCCCCTATGTTGAGTATACGTATTTTATCAGTGAGCCAGTTATTGATTCACCTAACAATATAAGAGTTGATACCTAGGTGGCTGAGTTTGTCAATGATGCCTGAGTGGGAGATAGTGTCAAAAGCCTTGGCTAAGTCCATGTAGGTTATATGCACATATTTCCCCTCATCCAGGGCCTTGGTGACTGTCTTGAAGAAGTCTACCAGGTTTAACAGGCATGATCTCCCTTTGACAAATCCAAACTGAGTAGAGTCAAGTGTTTGGAGATTATCTATATCTTTGCTGATAAGGTCCATGATGATTCACTTCATGGCCTTGCAGATAAGTCTGGTCAGGCTAACATATTTACTTACATATATTTAAATATTTGCAACAAAAAGCAGTGTATGAAACACACTAAACACAGTTGACGTTTTGAGAAACCAACGTTTATGAAAAACTCTCTGCATGGAAAAATGGTCCATTGATGAGAACAGCTAGAAAAAGAAGTTGTTTCTCAAAGGATAAACCATATTAATGGAAATGGGGTTCAAAACTAAAAAATGTGTTAATTTTAAAACATTAAACCATTCGACAGAGAAAACAGTGTTCTTTGCTGTGTGAGACACGAAAGTGGTGCTGTCTGCAGAAAATAAACCCTCCAAAAGTGAAACTGTAGGTTACCTTATATAGAAGAAGTAAGAAAACTCTATGCAAACTTGATAAACAGGTTGTGAGTTGCAGGTACTAAAAATTAGATGCAAAATAAGTAGTAAACAAAACAATATGTGTGTTGCTATCATGGAAGAACAATGTAACTCTGCTGAGGTATAGCAATATAACTTAACTAAAGAACTAAAGAACTCAGAGCTGATCAGTTAAGTCTGAAGATGCAGAATGTGACTGTTTTGTACTATAGTATCTCTGACAGATAGGAGCAAATGGATTGACTGCAGTCCAGTATTGCAAATATTCTAACTGAAATGTTAGGTGGATCTAAGTCTTCTGGCTCTGCTTCTAGGGAAACTGGAATAGGTGAAGTACAGGGGGAGAAATGAGGTTTGGTAACAAACCAATTTGTCCAGGGACATCTTCAGAAGGGGGTTAGACAATATTAGTGGGAGGTAAAAGGGCAGGAGGAGAGGAAAGAGTTAAATGAGGAAGTAGAATGATTAGGAGGAAATGAGGTAAGGGGAGGGAGGGGCTTAAGGGGTGTTTTGTAAGTGTAACTGGGTAAGGAATCACATTTTGGTGTGAATGTTCTACCCGCCCTCACTCCCTTTTTTGGTGTAATACTATTTTATCAGTTTGGATAGGGTGGAGAACAGGAACAGGATTGCCCTCTTCTTTTAGCCTCTGATGCTGGATGTTCATTTCAGGGAGTTGGGAAAGGAATGTTAACAGTTGGAGACTGCTTGATAAATAAAATAAGCAAGGGGAGGTAAGGACGCTGCTTATTTTGTTGGATGTGTAATTAAATAAATGGCAAATGGAGTGAGTGGTGGGGCATTGCTTCATAAGTAAATGAGTGGAGGTATGGATGCTGCTTACTGGGTCAGGATGAGCAAGGGCATGCTGTCTTGATTAGCATTACATGGGTGTTTTATGCTGTGATTAAAATCAGCTATATTATGTTCCAGTTGTAATTAATAAATATTGGTTAACAAAGTTATGTTTACGGACCTCTAATAAAGGTCATCAACACGGCCGGCCATTCAGGCTGGCCTCATAAAGGGAGCAAATTTCATTTATTTATTTAGTATAATTAATTTTTCTCATTCTCCAAAGTTTGCGCTCTTCTCGGCGCCCTATCTCTGAGTACATCCCAACTGTATTATGGTGTTTGTGCCCTGCCACAACTTCCGTAGTTCTGTCCAATGGTGCCAGAACCATAGGACAAGGGGGAGGGTGAACACCCTCCCACTTTTAAAGCTGTGGGTTGATCGGAAGGCTTTAGCAATTAAAAAAAAATGCGGTACAAGCGTCTTCTGATTTAAGGCGGACCATGAGTGGCAAGCACACGCACCAACGTGGATGCAACTACATTCCGCAGTTGCACATGGAATTTAAGCTAGCAATTCTGTTTAATTAATCTTGATGGATCTGAGCAATGGCTGCCTGTTTTCATGCTTCTGGGATGATGTAACTGCCAACAGAGGTGATGAACATTAGCAACATTAGTTCTAAAATGCTTATTTTTAATTTTGCAAAAGACTGCTCCAGAAACATCAACTGTCTCACAGAGGCTGTACATGGTATTATCCTGATAACATCCATAATATAACCATGGGAGCTGTTGTATTCACACTGTTTTTAATGCATACTATCATTACTCTTTTAAAATAGAAAATGCTAACAAGATATGCATTAACTCTATTACTGTTCTCCTCAACAACACTAGACTCCTCCTTTTAATCAAAAAGCTAAGTCCCTCCTTTTTCGTGTGTCTCATTTTGTTTATATAGTTATATAACCACTTAAATTTTACTTTGGCGACTAAGTCTTGTTCAGATCTACCAACGGACATTTTAATCAGCATTTTTAACCTGGGTGGCTCTCTCTTAGTTTCTAATAATTTTCTCTCACTAAGGAACATCCAAGTCTTTAATCATGGCTTTATTTCCCTTTGTACTTATGTTATAATGCTACAGTAAAAGCATGTTTATGTTTTACTTCTTATTTGTCCTGTACTTTAAAATATCTCAGTAATACACCCTCTAAGAACAGCATAGAAAATCCCAGTACTCTCTGTTGTGTCCTTACCTTTTATCTCTTTAGTCCACTGAATTACTTTATGTTTGATTACTAGGTTTGTGGAATGATTCAAGAAATATACTTTTCATGCACAGTCATAGCACAGGAAAATGTGGAGTAAAATATAAGCATTAAACAACAGCCAATGCATACTTGAAAGAGGAATACCTTTGTGTCAATACTGAGTAGGTAGTTTGACATTTGCTATTCTATCACTACGGTAACTATTAGAGTCTTTCATAGCTTCCTCAACCAAGCACTGAGTACAATAAAATAAGATGATCACACAATACTATTAGGTTCATAGGTAAGTACTAGGCTATCTGCCCAAGGGCATTTATAAGCCTAACCAGAGTGTGTTGGCTTTTGCCACCCCCTTAGATTAGTTCCCTGTGCCTCTGACCAGCAGAGCCATTAGTTCCCTGTGCCTCTGTCCAGCAGAGCCACTGCAGTGATCCCCGGGGTAAATTGTCTCTTTCCCATCCACCCATCAAGGTTTCTCTTGAAGAGTGCTAGTGACGGGCTCTGCCTGATGTATATTGGAAATTTGTTCCAACGCATGGGGAGTCTCTGGGTCAGGAATCTATCCCTCCAGCTCGTCCTATTTATCGTTGTGGTAAGGTTTATATCCCTAGAGTGTGTGGCTCTCAGGGATTTGTTTTTTTAAGGTAGAGAACATATCCATCAATTCTGGGTTGGACATGGCCTTGTATGTCAAGCAGAGATCACCTCTGAGTAAGCGGTATGCAACCGTGTACAGCAGGAGTTTCTTTAGTCGGGCTGCATAGGTCATCTGTTTGAGGCCAGTAATCCTCTTGGTGAGGTACTTTTCTGGTTTTTCCATCTGTTGCAGGTGTTTTGTAAGGTACATCCCAAATGGAGCATTGTATTCTATAATGTGTCTAATAAGTGATGAGTAGAGATGCACAATAACCTCCTTTGTTCTGGATGAGAAACCTTTTGAGATTAGGTGGCCCATGTAGAAGGATTTTCTAACCACCTTGGCAATATGATTATCAAACGAGAGATTGCTATCTACTTGGGTCCCCAGATCCCTTATTACTTTTTCTGTATTTAGGGGACTACCACCTATGTGGTAGTTTGTGGGTACTTTGTTTTTTCCAAAGGGAATGACTATGCACTTTTTGGCATTCAGCTTGAGGCCATGATTTTGACACTAGGTATCCGTCTCAGTGAGACCCTTCTGGAGGGTGTCTGTATCAGCTGGAGAATCAATTATGGCCCCTAGTTTGCAGTCGACTGCGAACTTGGTCAGCCAAAGTCCTCTAATAGAATTATGTGGTTGTTTAGGTGAATTTTTGCCAGGAGTAAGGAATTAGACATTAAATAAATATTTTAATTCAAGCTAAGCTAAAAAGAGAATTTTGCTCTGCAAATATATTACAAAGAAATTAGAGTAAGATCTAAACTATCATCATAGGCTGAAAAACTGAAGAACTAGAACAGTATGAGTTGTTCACGTGGATTAAAATGTTTTATGCATTTGGCTCTCTGAGGAAAAAGACAATGAAATGAGCTTGAAATGAAGAATTTGATTTTTTTCTTCCTGATTAACCACTTCAGTAGCATGTACCATGTTCCATGCAGCTGAAGTAAATGATAGTGTTCTGGTGCCACTTTCTTTATAAGTTGCACTCATGCACAACTGATCACACGTGATAATCATGCTTCCACCATAGTCTGGAAATCTTTATATCTGGCCCAGTTAATTTACAGGGGAATATCTTCCAGATCCAGAGGAGTCACCCTATTACTGTACTCTTCATCAGAACCATCATGAAAAACAATACTCCCCTTGATATGTATAAGTCCAAGTATATCATTCAAGTGGAAGGACCCCAAAGATTTCTAAGATTTCTAGCAAAGAAAACTGAAGGTGTTAAATCCTTTGACTATCTTGATAGATTTGCATGTATCTTCTTACACTCAATAGCTGCCTGACTTCTCCAAGATGACCTGTATCTCATTTTTTGAGCAGTGAAGGACCCAATCCTATTTGCCCTCCTGTTGTTTCACTAACCAGTGGTTCTCAAAACACTCATACTAGGCATCTAAATTTCCAACAACAAATTAACAAGACACACTGTAGGGATAGTTTTCTTAAAGTTTTACTAGCCTATGGAATAAGTTACCACTACAGGTCAAAGTGCTGTTATAACTACCTTTAAGCTTAGTCTTGATGACTGGATGGGTAGTCACAAACCTACGCTAGTTTTTTTATTATTATTATCATTATTATTTTTTACAAGAAACATCTTTATTAAAGTATCATGTATGACATAGGCAATCATACATTTACATAAAGGAAAATAAACCATGTTGACATAATTTTTGTTGCAAACATCATACGTCACAAACCATACTGACATGATTTTAGTTGCAAACATTATACATCACTTATAATCTATCCAGTCATTGTCAGCCAAACATTACATAGCTCATTCAAATACTGCCCTCTTTTAAACCTCATTCTTCCCTTGTATGTACTGTTCCCACAAGTCCCTGAGGCTTAAGCTACTGTACATAGGGAGGAGAGAGGCTGTAATTCTACTTTCACTGAGCTGTAAGACTCGCTCGCCTACCCCAAAGTAAATTAAACTTTTTAGATTAACTTAAGCAACCCTTTATTACAAGGCACATGGGCTTCTATGTTCTGAGGACATGATCTTTATAGTAAAATATGTGTGAAGGAGCAACAGATAAAGCAAGTTTATTAAAGAAAAAATCTTCATTCACTTACAGTTAAAGTACATTGCAAGGTATCTTTTCTTCCTATGCATTTAAATAATTGAAGGGAATAACTGGACTGCCTTTCTTGCCTGTGGGTGTGGCTCAAATAGGAGTGTTTCATGAGAATAATGCGGGTGGGGCTTAAGGGGCGCCAGAGCACTACTTTTACTAGGGTGCAATTTCATCTAAGGCCGGCCCTGGTCATCAAACGTCATTCTGTGTGATGTGTTTATTGAAAGGGACCAGGGCAGTTTAGTTTGCAAATTAGGGAGTGTTGTTATGAAACAAGAACTTGTATTAACAACAACTGTGTTTCTTACAAGAAACATACTGGTGCAACAAAGTGCTATCCAAAAAGAACAGACAGAAAATTAAACAATCTCACAATGCTGTAAAATGCTGTCAGGCAAAGTCAGAGAAGAAACAAAAAATTATATAAATGTGAAGATAATTAAAAGGTACTTTTAAAAAGCAGAAATAACTTATAAATATGACGAAGCAGAACATTTCTGGGCATGGAAATAAACTGCCAGAGGAGTTTAAATGTTGTCTGGCATTGACAAACCAAACAAAAGGTATGTCAAAGTAAAAGAAACAAAAGATGACAGCTTTATACAACAGGCTCTCTGCACTTTCTGAACAAGTGGGGAGCAGTGAAATACCTTAGTAAGCTTGAAAGTGCAAAGTCAGGAGATATCACTGATCAAAAGGAAAAAGAAAAAGAACTAAGTGAAATGATGTTGGAAAGTAAATGACTAAAAGTAGTTTCAAACCCAAAATGACATTGCTTCTGACTCTCTCACTCTCTCTTTGTTCTTTGTAGTGTAAAGGGTTGAAAAAGAAAACTGTGTCAGAAGCTTCAGAAGATTAACATCTCCCAGTCTGATCAAAAATTAAATTTCATAACACTCAAGTTGAGAAACAATCACTTAAAAAAAGACAACTTTAAGGGGCCAAAAACAGTCAGTTATTGTATACAGGCCACAAAACAATGAAGTATCCTGGTCTATACACCAAAGAAATCTAAAACATAAATGAAAGTAACCAGCTGGCATTGATTGATGGTGAGCTCAAAGGGACTGCAGACAAATACACTGGACAAGGAGTATTGCTGACTCAAAGTTACTTAATCAAAGCATCATAGAACTGAACTAAAACTTAAAAGGGAAAAAAAAGGACTTGGCAAATTGAATGATTTGTGTTACTAAGCTGACACAAGTAAAAAGAAAAGTGCACTGCATATATAAGCTCAGTAGCTGAGGCAACAACTGAGACATAGCTCTGGAACAAAAATAATTTTACAAGATCCGTGGTTTTGGAAGACATAGCCAAACATACAACCACTAAGTTGAAATATTTGCAAATTGGAATGATAGTCCATAAGTTCAATGTAGCTTAATTGAAAAGACAGTGTAATGTGACAATTAGAAATACAGTAAATCCATGAGAGGAAAATAAAAACTGCTGTCTTAACAAGCCACACTAAATAATAATATACATGATAACAGTGTGCCTCTGTCCACACACAGTAAGATCAAGGCTAGCTTGAGTAAGACTCTGGTTTCAGCCTATAAAGAGTTAAAACAACAATAAAAATAGTATATAGAGACATATGAAGAAACACTAAATGCATTAAACCAACATATAGAATCACATTGGACTGGCATTAGCAATAATTGAATCCAAGCATGAAGCAGTGCAAGGAGAAATGGTAAAAGAGCACAGAGAAATTGCAGCTGAGATAAAGAAATGTATGATGATAGAATTTGTCCCAGTACCTAGAGAAAAGTAAAGTGCCTTAGAGCTATTGATGGAACTAATGAGCCTGGGAGAAGAGCTCATGACAACGAGAACTGTACATAGTATGTTAGGCAACCATGATGCAGGGCCAAACGTGGAAGAAATCTGCATGTCAGTCAAGACAAGATGTTACTGGCCAATGACATGCATCTGCACAGGTCTGAACTGAGAGCTGTTCATGTAGTATATATTAATCCCTAACGTTTGCTGTAGGGATATGCAGAGCTGTAGTTTTGCAGCAGTCTGGACAAAGGATCCACATCTGCCATGAAAGGAGGAAATTGTTCCTCTTCTTATAAAAGGGAATGTCTGAGAGAGACACAAGACAGACAGACAGACAGAGAGCGACGGTGAGAGACAAAAGGAAAGAGAGAGTGAGACAGGGAGATGAGATCCTCTCTGGCAGAGAGAGGAAGTACTATAGACAGCCACTGTTGGAAAGAGAGTGAGAGAGAGGGATAGAAAAGACAGAGAGGGGGGGTAGAAGAGTAGAAGAGACAGAGAAAGAGAGAGAGAGCGAGGGATAGACAAGACAGAGAGAGAGAAAGAGAAAGACCTACTAGAGATGTTATCTCTATGGGAAGAGAAACTGGACCTTGATAAATGCTCTGGGCAAGCTTGTTGAGAGACATGGAGGGGGAGGTGTGGGTGATGAGTATTCATCTCTTGTTAAGAGGAATTGAACTATGGTTTGCTAAATTTTGAGTCATTTACCCAAACTGAACTGTGAGTACCCTGTATAACATATTTAAAATAGTATGATGGTACTGTAAATGCTGTACACTGAAGCCATACAGTGAGTGTCTGCTAATATTGAATACTGTACACAACTGACAGTATCATTTTTTCATCCATTTTAACTTTTTTTCCATCTCTCAGACTGCTTATCTTTATTATTTTCCTCTCCTGCTTTAGCTTCCATGCTGTATAGTTTTCCTGCCATTTCCTATTCCCATCAAACATCACTGCTAGGAATCCTCCCTGACCTGCACTGAATACATTCATTCTAAAAGACAACACTTCATCACCTACTAGCTTTAATTTTCTTCCCTGTTTATCATCATCTTTAATTGCCCTTTGTAAACTTTTTGTGGCTTCTCCTCAGGAGTCCCTTTTTAGCTTTCTTTCAATCTTGCCTATTGTCTTCATCATTCAAACTCTTAAAATATGCTCGGCATCATTTCAACAAATTTGTCCCAGTCATTACTGCTCTTATTTTATGAGTACTCTTTGTATGCTTCCCCTTAGTTTTTTATGGTTTCCTTCATATTCCATGTATACTTGATTTTAGCCTCATTCACCCACCTTAGGTCACTATGCTCCATTAACATCTAGTTACTTTGAATTGCTTGAAGCCTCATATCCTTATACAGGGGAATACCCTGTCACCTCCCAAATGACTAGCTCTCCCTCATTCCTCTCCTATCACACCCCTATTCCTTTTTTCAGTTCTTTTTACCTTCTACTCAATATTCTATTTTCTTTAAATCCTGACTTTTCTCAGTTTTAAGACTGCATTCAGAAAAATCATTGCCTGTGTTGTTTTCAGTGTTAATAATGAAACAAATAATTCAGAATCTCTACTATGCTTTCTTTTTACATTTCTTTGATAATATGCTATGACATTGTCCTACTACAACCTTCACTTTCAATGACATTTTTTGTTCCAGTCCATAAATTTTATTTGGTAAAAACATATTGTAAATGCATCAGAACATGATTGGCTTCAGTTACTTACCATGTTTGTAAATTGGTCAAAAGGTAGTATGCTGTATATGAATGTTTATACACCTGCAAAAGAAACAAATTATTAATATACTGCACCAGAAATTATATCACACTAGAAATTATTTATTTCTGTAAACAGAATACATTTTCTACACGTATGAAGCGTTACTCTTTAAGTGGCAGTTTCTACTTTTGCTGTGAACATTCCATTTGAAATTATTACACAATAAACCACCTTTAATTTATGACTAGAAACCAGACATCAACAGTCTATGACAGCCTATAACAGCATTAAATTCATTATCCAGATGCTTGAGAATAATAATACAAATCTAACATAAAAAAGATGTAAGGAATTTTAGCCATATTACAAGCTTGGAATATGCAGTGGATTTTCAAACTAAACTCAGTCTGTACTTATGAACAAGCAGTTAGGTACAATTCTTTAAGTTTTACCTCAGCTATAGTTAATTCATAAATGAGGTTTGATGATAAACCAACTTGTCCAAGGACATCCTCAGGTGGGAGTCAGATAGAAATAGCAATGGGAATTAAGAGGGTAAAGGAAAGAAATGAATTGGGGGGAATGAAATTCATGCTTATAATAACATAAGAGAGTCTAGGCAAAAAATGACATTACACAAAGTGGCATTGTTACACTTGAAATTTGAGATTCAACCTTTTAAACAATTTCATATAACAGTGTTGGCATAAAAAGAAGGGGATTAATACAAAAATAATTAGTTAGATTGGAAATCGGGGAGATTGTAGTAACAGTGCTGAGAAATACTAGTATGGGTGGGCAGTGGAAGGAGTTGGATAGCTGGATTAGCCTGCAGTAAGGCAGGAGCAGAGCCATTGATTAGTTAGGTAGTTTATTAGTTGTTGTATGAAATCATGATGGTATGGGTTTTTAGTAATTTCAGGTGGGACAGTATTCCATTGTTTGGACTGGGTGACTTTTAGTGCAAGTTTGTTGGAGGATCTGAGGGTCCTGGGGTTAAGATTAGGTTGGATGAGATTGAAGAGGGCAGGCCGGTTAGTGGGAAGATGAATTATTTTGTGGACCATCGATAGTTGGTTGAGAGCCAGAAGGTTAGGGAGTTCAAGCCATTTTAATTGACAGAGCACAGTACAGTGGTAAGTCCTGTGTGGGGCATTCAAAGGAAACTTTGCAATTTTGTGATAGCAGGATTCAGGGTTGTTTAGGACTGATTTGTGAAGGTTAGTGAGTATGTGGGAACCATAAAGGAGGGGTGAAAGTAGGTGAGAATGGGCTGTGGCAAGTCTGGCGTTGTGGGACAGGTATGGTTTGGCCCTATATAAGGTGCCGAGCTTGATGTGCACTTTTTTGATTGTTAAAGAGATGTGTTTTTCAAAAGTTAGATTCTTCAATAGTGATCCCTAGGAGCATGGAATGAGTTGTAGGTTCGATCTTGGTAGCATATGAGAAGTGAATTGATAGAGGGGCATGACAAGATTTGGATTTTTTGTTTTTGAAGATTATTAGTTTGGTTTTGTTTGGGTTGAGAATTAGTTGATGTTCTGAAAGGTATTTTTCTATGCTAAGGAAGGATGGTTAAATTTTTATTTGAAGTTCTTGTGGGGGCTGGGGCAGAGCCTATAAGGGTAGCATTGTGTGTGTGTTGGATAGTTGTGGCTAGTTTAGTTGCTGTTCTGAGGTTGTTTGTGACTAGGATGAAGAGGAGAGGGCCTAGTATAGAACCTTGGGGCACACCAACAGCAATGAGAAGGGAGGGAAGAGTATTTTGCCATTTGGTGGCCTGTTGCCTATTTGAGAGATAACTGCAGAACCCAGACAGAGAGGGTGTGCTGATGCTGTAGGTTGAGAGTTTATTGAGTAGGAGTTGGTGGGAAATGGTGTTGAAGGCTTTAGACATGTCAAGAAAGATAGAGGAGACTGCCTGGCCTTCATTAAGTAGTTGATGAATGGTGTTAGCAAAAGAGATTAGGGCAGTGGAAGTACTGTGTTTGGGTCTGAAGCAATGTTGTGAATGGGATAAGAGATTATTAGAGAGTAGGTGGTTGAGAAGCTGTGTGTGGATGCATTTTTGTAAGATTTTAGCTAGTGGGGATAGAATGGCGATGGTGTAGAAGTCAAACAGATCTTTGGCGCGACCTCCTTTGTGGAGTGGGATGATATGACATATTTTCCAGAGAGATGCCACATATTGTTCAGAGACTGAGCGATTTATCAAGATAGAGATGGGGTAAGCAATGGATGCGGTTGCACATTTCAAGAGCTCGTTTGGGAGCTGGTCTGCAGCCAGACAGTGGGGTTTAAACTTGGCTAGGAGAGATTTTATGTAGGTTGTTTGAATGGGAGAAAAGCAGACTGGGTTAGGATTATCAGGGGAAATGACAGGGAGTGTAAGAGGTGTATTAGGTTGATTGCCTAGTAGGGAGGTTATTAAATTTATGAAGTGGGAGAATTTACGGGGGGGGGGGGTGTTTTTCTTGGTAGGATTGGAAGTACATTTGCTTGTTGACTGTAGTTTGTTTTTTCTTTGCTTGATTCATTAGCTGTTTATAGGTAGTTAAGCTAGATATGCTTTTGATGGTATGGTAATCTGACCAGGCTCTATCTCTTTATTTAAGTAAGAGTTTAGTTTCATTGGTTAACCAGGGTAGAGGCTTGGATTTTGAGTGTACTTTTCTAATTAGGGCAAGATTGTTGAGTACGTCATGAAAGGCAGAGTTGAAGAATTGTACTGCTCGGTCTAGTTGGAGATATTTTAGGGGTGTTCAGTCAAAGTGTTGTAGGATCTGATTAAAAATTGAGGGTGACTGAGAAGTGTTTTTTGCAATGGATGTATTTGTAGGAGATGTTACATTGCATGTGTACATGTTTTCTGTAAAGAAAAGTGGGGGAATGATCATGTCTGCTACAGATAAGACAAACTACTACAGGTCTAAACTAATTTATTATGCAGCTGCAAGTCGGAGTCAGTCTGAAATGGGTCAACATAGTAGTTATTCAGTAATAGCCATTCTCCCCTCAAATCATGTTCCCTAAAATTCTGCTAACCACGTCACATAAATATGGAAAGGGAACACCATGATAACATCTTGTTGGGTTTCCTGATTTTTTTGTGAGTTTCATGAAGTAAGTTGTACTGCTGAGACAATAACATAGCTTGTAAAGCTTCTGCTCTACCTTCAAGCCACAGGAATTTCACCAAATTACATTTAACTATAGGCTGGATTTCTAGTTATCAGATGTTACTGCCATTCTCCAGACTCCAGAAACACTCAGTATGTTATAGCAAGTCTGCCAAAGTATGCTACCCCCAAAGCATTCTGAGGGCTAAGCAACATCACTCACAGCAATGATTCTTCTCTGCTATCACCATTTTTACACCATTTAGAGATTACAAGCAGTGTAAGTAACTAATGCCTTAATATGCACAGAGACAGAAAAAAGTAATTAGAAAGTGTGTACTGATGACGGTATAGTCCATGCAAAAGCTAGGAGTTTTCATGCAAACATGGGGGTGGGGTTACTAATTTTAAAGTGCATAAATGAGTTCGACTTCTGGGATGGTGCAATATCATTAGTGCTAAAGATCCCCACTAATTCCATTGCCCCATGAACATTCACCAAAAACAATAGTGCTAAGATTCGATTGGCAAAGAGAACAAGTTTCCTATATAGGGAACTCATTTTCATGTATTCTAGTATTCATACCTAAGAAGAAAGAGGTAATTAGGTTACTCAGAAACCATCTCATCGATCAAAAGGTCTGACTTTGATAGCTTGTGTCCAGATTTTAATCATGGAATAGTTACATCAAATTATGGAGGAGATGCTGAAGATAAATGCCATTTTGCCAGTCTGCATAAAGAGATCCAGACAAAGGGTCAAAGAAGCTGAATGGATCTTTATTGCATATTCTAGCCACTTTACTCATGCATGTTTCTCTTTCTTTATTTATTTCCTTTGTTAAACAGGTAAATAAACTAGATTTAAACGCTAGATCTTTTTCAGCCACAATGAGGTCCAAAAGGCAACAACACATGTTTAGCTGTATGTAAATACACAGGAACAAACAATACAAACACATAGCAGTGAGCTACATACCTTCAGTGTTATGCCCTCAGCATTCTATTACTTGAAACAAGTACACATTGCCTAACAGATTTATTCACAAAAAATATATTCTCTGAGAAATACAGCAATGAGAAAAATAATGATGATGATGATGTTGATGATGGTGAAGATGGTGGTGATGAAGATGTCAGTTATCCCTCAATATATACCCTAATAACAAAATGTGTATGGATTTCCAAAGCTATATCAGCCATTTTGGAATGAGTCCCTGAGTCACAAATAAATGATAGAGCTGCTATTTTCAGATGTGGGAGACAGATAACAGCTGCATATTATTTCTATCTGCAAAATGAAATTTTAGCACTTGGCAAAAACTCCAGGTTGACACTCATCTTTGAGATGCCCATAATTCCAAGGGAACTACTGAAGACAAAACCTGCTGAACAGAAGATTAATTCATTGCACTTTAAGACAGGGGGGACATAAAAAGAACTTCAGATTTATGGGCATCTAAGGATGGGAGGAAGGTACTAACCCCTGGATTGCATGTTTACCAAACTGAAAGGGTAGAGGAACTTCTCTGTGAAGGAAATTATACTTGAGTGACTTTACAGAGTGTTTATTTCACAATGCCTTAGAGTTAATTTCTCATGACCAATACTTGTGAGCTTTGACAATTTTGCTATGAAGGGGAAACTCTGGATTCATTTTAAAGTTTGGTGTATGACTTCTGCAGTGCTATGAACTGCTAAACAAAATGTCAGAGTTCAGTGAAGATCTTCTTGTTGGCATTCTCAAAATAGGGCTTGTCAGAAGACAGTAGCTCTAATTTGCTATCAATGTATCTGCCATCTGTTTTGCTTTGACAGTACATCTTGCTTTATGTCACAGTTACACTTCATTAGCAGTGTGTTGTAACAATGTGTGTACTCTATTTTAATAGCTTATGCTATTTTTCTTTTGCTTAAATCTATGTGTAGAAAGTTTCGTCTACAGTTAAGACCCTCAGATTTGAATATTACATCTCCAGTCAAAGTGTAGTTTTGACAGTTATGAAAAAAAGGAACAATATCATAACTCCTGTTATAAACTACTACAATGACGGATGGTGCTCCCATCCTTACTAACCTCCAGGCTTCACAAAAATTAAAACACACACAAATTTGCAGCACATACCTCTTTCAGAACCCACCAATGTGTAGCCCTGAAAAACCTAAATTGGTTAGCATGTCCAGCCCTAAAAAACATTCTACCCAACAATGCTCCCAGTCCGTCATCGTGATCCAGTGACTAAAAACACCTGTCTGTCTACAAACGTAACAAATCTGCTAGGCATTGTCTGTACTTGTACAAGGTTGCTAAGGTCTGGAACTCCTTATCTGTATCTATCAGGTCTAGACCCTCCCTCCCATTTTTTAAAATCACACTTCCTAGCTAAAATCAGGCTCTGTTCTTGCTCAAAACCAAAATAAACTATGTCCATAAATGTGAACAAGTATCTTTTCATTCCTTATACATCATTACTCTCACTTCTTCACTTACTTCCTTACCAGGGCTCGCAGTAGAAAACTGAGGCCTGGGACAGTCTCGCCCGTGACCTTACCAGTGCCACAGGTATCCCCTGGACTGATGAGCAGGTCAGGCACCTCCATGCTGACCTGAAGCGGTGGAGGGGGGATGTACTGGAACAGTGGATCCTGGATTCTTGGCAGATGGCTAATGCCCCAGTACTGAGTTAGTACTCATTCTACTAAGTAGTTAAGAATTGCCTAGCTTGTGTATACTATGGATAGGTATGGCTAAATATCACTGTATTTCTCCGACAGCTGCAGATGAGTGGGCCACGAACCAGCAAGACCATGATGCTAGGTTGCAAAGGCTACATTGCAAGGCAGGTTAGTAATTAGTCTGCATGTACTGTCATAACAAATAAATATAAGAGCCTTAGAAAGTGTTGCACCAGCAGAAATAAATGTGTAATAGTCTGTGAATAAAGGTATAACCCCTGGAGTGCTTCTGTTTACTCTTCTGTCATATGTTAACGAACTGTTGCATACTATAAATAGTACTGTAGTATTTTAAGCAGTGTCACCCACACTGTGGTATGCAGATAAATGTGTATGAAGTCCTGCATAATAATGTTGGAAGTGCCAAGTCAGTCAAATTGTACAAGTGAGGGAGACTTAGATAGAAAACAGTAGAAAGCATTACATCAGTTTCCTGATAGCACAGTATACTGTGATGTTAGCTATAATGTTTTGTCACAGACAACAGGGGTTTGAATCCTAGGAGTGCTACTAAGTTGTGTGCATAATCATACTCCTTAACTTTACAGATTTTGTTACAATGTTCAGATAGAAAGCTGTATGCATAATTACACCCAACTGTACAGAATTTGCTAGAATGTTCAAAGTGAATGTTGTATGCATATTCATACCCCACAACTGTTCCAATTTGTCCAGCATGTCCAGATAAATGGCCCATATCATCAGCCTGGTACCCCATCCCCCTGACAAATCAGTGTGACGATCCAAGAAATGTAGACAGCCGTTAATGACATATAACTGATAGTCAAACGTGTACATAGTCATAGAATGTATATGAAAACAAACCTGTCATTCTAGTTCCTCACCAAAGTGTATGACAGCAATACTCAACATATGTTGCATTAACACCTGCATCTTGTCATGCCTGTAAGTAAGACACAGGTCACATATATAATAATCTATAAACATACCAGTGTACAATATAAGGCCATTGGGTAGTGTAATAATACATGTAAGGGAAAGATCACTGCAGTGACTAAGAATGTTGTGAAAATTACAAGGATATATTAGTTGTTAGTTGAACTCTCACCCCTACCATATGTGAAAAATAACCCAATGACAATCCTCATCTGGTATGTGTACACTCCAAACTTTTGTTGGGATATATGTCCTAATGGTTAATAAATATTCACATTTGTTTCTATGCATGTGCCATGTTAAAATACACCCATATTGGTAGTCTGTTGCCATTAATGAAACCTGCATGCTCTTGTAATAGCCACTGTTGTTCCATATATGGATGTGTTCTGCTTGCTCTGCAGCTGTGTTAAATCTGGTGTTTTGGGTTAATGGGAATACCTATGCATGCTGTTATAACTAATCCTGAATGCTGTTGACTGTTACTAACCCATATCTGTCATAAACCTGCAACAACATAGCTCATATGGGAAGGCCGGTCCCAGCGGACCCACCTGTCCCACCTCAGCTGGCCATGGCACCGGGCACCAGCACATCTGGGGCTCAGCCTGGGACCTCCTCCTCAGTGGGCCCTGCGCCACCTTCAGGTGGAACCACTGCAGGGGATGGGGCTCACCCCCCCCCTCAGAGCGGGCACGGAGGGTAACATGTCACCCGTCAACAGGTCCGAGCCGTGGTGTGTAAGGAGCTTGATCTGGAGTATCGAGACCGGCTATGCCAGCTTGAGGGCTGAGTGGTGCAATTAGAGGGTGAGGCTGCCCCTCCTACACAGCCCCGAGCACAGCCACCTTTGGGGCCATGAAGGTGCAGTGGTGACTGCCCATGAGTGGGGACCTCACTCCCAATGTTTCCAGTTGAGGGCTCATGGGCTTGTGACTTCCAAATACCCCTCCCCGTCCAAGGTGTTTGCCCCCCACGTGTCATATACCGGCCCTGTATGCATCTTGTTTGTCTTGTCTGTTAACCTATCCAACCTACCTCCCCAAATATACCTACTACCCCTCCCCAACATCCCACTCTCACCTGAAAAAAAAAAAAGGGCAATCTTTTCCCACAAAAAAATCTCACCCCATACATGGCTGTCCATTTTGCACATGTGTCCACTAGACACATATAATCTGGTCTAATTGGCATCACAATGAATATATGTTGTCCTGACCCCTCTCCTTTGGGTTTGAGGGTCCAAATGTACCTGCAAATTTAGTGTATATGTACAGCTGTTGCTGTAGAAAAAATGGGCAGCTATGGACCTTTCCTATACCCTTCCTGCACATGTCTAGCTATTTTCCCTACTGTCTTTCTCTCTTTGTGCCCCTTTTTTCACCACTTTCCTATCAACCCCTTTTTCTTTTCTTTTAAAGAAATGAATGCGGGGGTAAGTGGCAGTAAGCACTTTTAAGCAGCAGTAAGCGGGTTTGAATGGGGCTAAGCTATGCCTACACAGGTTGAGCAATTCCAAAGCTAACTGACTGTAAGAAAACATAAGCGGAGCTTGGCAGTGCTTACCGTCGCACAAACCCGCTTACAACTGCTTAAAAGTGCCTTAATCACTCTGTATACAACAGCCCTTGTTCTGCCCAGCAACAAAATAAACTGCCTCTCCAAAGCGCGAACCCAGGACCCTGTACTCCATACACAAAGTGATTTACTACTAAACCATGGCAGATATACATAACCTGATGTTTTCACAAACATATCATCCAGCACAATCAGTCAACAGTACAGGAAATGTATTAATATCATACCACACAACCTGTTAATGCAAGAAGTCTGGACAAAGTATGCCACACTGTGGGTACAAATAGGGATATATGTCAACTAATTCTCTAATACACTTAAAATGTTGCTAGTTACACAGTTATATGTATTAGAACACATATGTAGAAGGAGATGAAGTGTGAAACACAAAAGTGTCTGCACTCGTTACTGACTTCAATGCTGCGATCATCCATGTCAATTGCCAAGAGAATGAGGTACAGGCCAAAATATGAGCCGAACATGCATGGACATATAGACAGATATATATTGGTAAATGTAGACAGATAGACAGCTTTATGTATATATATATATATATATATATATATATATATATATATATATATATATATATAGATGTATAAAACTCACAAATAATCATATGACATCAATTGTATATAGATACATAAATATGTTCATATGTATGTATATGTGTATGTATATATATATATATATATATATATATATATATATATAGATAGATAGATATCGATATAGATATATACATACATATAGATATAGATGTAGCTATATGAGATATATATATAGGTACATACACATATGCATAGACAAAAGGTATTAGTAGCCATACATATGTAGAAGTAGTGTGGAAGTACTGGGTGCAAAGTATATCCCTCAGCCACAAGACTTGTAGCCCAGGCTGGTATGACCCTGACCCTGAGTAGCATCTTGCCCTCACCAAGAATGATACCACAATACAAAGACAAGATGATCAGCTTTAACAATTGGCTCAAGTACTGGTGTCATTCTAAGGGGATCCAATGTCTGTCTGCCTGGGATGATATGTTGGACAGGCCACGCTGCTTCGCAAGGGATGGCTTACACCTGTCACCACTGGGCTTCCGGATATTGGCTAAGGCTCTTGCCACCCCCATAGTGCCTTTTTTAGGCAAGGCTCAAAAGACAAACCCACCTCCTTAGAAAACAAAAATGGAAAAAAAACTAAGGGTAATGCTGCTCAATGCCAGAAGTCTAAATCTCAAGATGCAGGCACTTGATGCACTCCTCAGCATGGAGAACATCGACGCCTGTGCAGTAACTGAAACCTGGTTCAAGGCTCCTGAGAGCACCCCAGCTACCAGGCTATACCTCAGATTATGCTTTTCGCCCCAAAACCTGGGCCGAACCACAAAGGGAGGGGGAGTGTCCATATTCATAAAGGACACCCACACCTCCAGGTTAGTAGCAACACATGAAGCATCAGAGACCATACAGGTGCAACTAACCATAGGCAAAACTGCTATACAACTGGTAGCATGTTACAGACCACCCTCCCAATCCCAAGAACCCCACTCAGCCTTCTTGAAGACATTGGAGGATATGAATGTATCACAAAATACCATCATACTGGGAGACTTCAACTACCCAAACATAGATTGGGTACATTATTCTAGCCCTAATACCCTAGCCCAAAGGTTCCTGGAATTCATAAATTCAAATGCACTGGAACAACTAGTCACCTCTCCCACTAGGAGAGGTAATATAGTAGACCTGATCATCACAAACATGGGGACAAAATGCTCCACACGAAGTATACCCCTCACTAGTGAGATCTGACCACAAACTAATCACCCTGGATATACATATCCCACCTCCGCCCCCAGCACAAAAGACCACAGTGAAAAACTTCTCAAAAGCAGACTTCACTCTTCTTAAGACTGAGATGGTATCCTTTAAGCCCACTGTGCCAGTGGATACCACATCCCACAATGCCAAATCCTTCACAAATGCTTTCTATGGACATCTCCAAGAATGCATGGATCATGCAATCCCAAACAAATCCAAGTCCCTCTCCACCAAATGTAAGCTTCCTGTCTGGTGGACCTCAGCCATAAACAAATTGTATAACAAAAGAAGGAAGCTACCGCATGTCAGAGCAAAATCCCATGAAGGGAAGACATCTCTGATCAACATTAGCAGAAAACTACGTTCTCTCATAAAAACATCCAAGGCAAACTTTGAGAAGAAAAATTGCTAAGGACACTAAAGATAACCACAAAGCCTTCTTCAGCTATGTTAGAAACCTGGGCGGAAACCCTCAGATATGCTCAGAGTTGGTTCACAACAACAAAAAATACACTGAACCCACAGATATTGCTAACATTCTGGCTGACAGGTTCAGTGCAAATTTCTCCCCTCCTTCACCCCCAAAAGAAGAAATACTTATCCCAGCTGAATGTAATCTCCCTGTCATCTCAGATGTCCAAGTAAGAACCGCCCTAAACAAAGCAAAAAGCACAGCATCAATGGGACCTGACGGTATCCCGTGTGTTACGTGAACTCCAAGAGGAACTAAACCCACACATAAAAATGCTATTTAACCTTAGCCTTACTTCGGGATATGTACCTGAACACTGGCGTACAGCAACAGTGGTCCCACTCCACAAGGGGGGTGCCTCTACAGACCCTAGAAACTACCGCCCCATAAGCTTAACTAGCCTGGTCTGCAAAGCTATGGAAAGAATCATTATGGAACTCATAAACAGAGACATAGGGGACCTACAGACACTTGACCCCACCCAGTTAGGCTTTGTAAAGGGCAGATCCTGCCTTTTTAACCTGGTTGACTTTTTCGAAACAGTCACTAGAGCCATTGATGAGGGCAAAGCAGTCCATACAGCATACCTGGACTTGGCTAAGGCCTTCGACACAATACCCCACTCAGGCATCATAGATAAGCTAAACAGCTTAAAAGTAAACCCTTATGTCACTAGATGGGTTGCAAACTGGCTAAAGGACAGAACCCATAAAGTTAAAATTGCTGGAGCAATATCAGATTCAAAGCCAGTCACAAGTGGTGTCCCACAGGGATCTGTCCTGGGACCTCTCTTGTTCGGCATTTATTTCTCAGATGTTAAAGCAAACATGGGAGGGCTGTGGCTGACAAAGTTCGCAGATGACTGCAAACTAGGTGCCATAGTCGATACACCAGCAGACACACACATCCTACAAAAAGGCCTCACTGAAACGGACAACTGGTGCCGTAGTTACGGCCTTAAACTAAATGCCAAAAAATGTATAGTCATCCCTTTTGGAAAAAACAAAGTACCCACAAATTATCATATAGACAGCAACCCACTGAGTACGGAAAAAGTAATCAGAGACCTAGGGACCCAAGTAGACAGCGACCTCTCATTTGACACCCACGTTGCCAAAGTGGTTAGAAAAACATTCTACCTTGCACACCTCATCATGAAGGGATTGACATCCAGATCCAAGGATGTCATTGTACCCCTATATTCCTCCCTCATCAGACCCATGATTGAGTACAATGCCCCATTTGGTATGTACCTCACCCGGCATTTGCAACAGCTGGAGAGACCACAACAGTACCTCACCAAAAGGATCAAGGGTCTCCAACATATGTCTTATTCTGCCAGACTAAAGAAACTTCAGCTCTATTCAGTAGCATACCGCCTGCTCAGAGGTGATCTCTGCCTGATGTACAAGGCCATGTCCAATCAGGATCTGATGGACATGCTCCACCTCAAAAAATCCAAATCCATCAGGTCCATGAGAGCTAAAGACTTAAACCTCGGCACAAGTATGAATAGGACATGCTGGAGGGATAGATTCATAACCCAGAGACTTCCCATGCTTTGGAACAGGATCCCAGTTCGTATTAGGCAGAGCCCCTCACTGACTCTCTTCAAGAGAAATCTTGATGAGTGGATGGGAGATCGTAAGTTTACCCTAGGGGTCACATCTGTGTCACTGCTAGACAGGGGCACAGTAAACTAATTCTATTATATAAGGGGACCTTCATTGTGTCACTACTAGACAGAGGCACAGTATTCTAGATTTATTCTGTACATTTTTGTACCATTTCATGGGGTGGCAAAAGCCACATCACTATGGCTAGGCTTACAAATGCCCCAGGGCAGATAGCCTAGTACTATACTATGAAACTAGGAAACTATGAATGGCCTTGGTGACTGTTTCAAAGAAATCAACCAGGTTTAAGAGGCAGGATCTGCCCTTAACAATGCTGAAATGGGTAGGATCCAGTGTCTGTAGGTCCCCAATATCTTTATTTATGAGGTTCATGATGATCCTTTCCATAACTTTGCAGACCAAGCTAGTCAGGTTTATGGGGCAATAGTTTCCAGGATCCGTTGAGGCACCACCTTTATGGAGAGGCACCACTGTTGCTGTACGCCACTCTTTGGGCACATATCCTGTAGTAAGGCTGAGATTGAACAGTAGTTTTATGTTTGGGTTTAGCTCTTCTTGGAGTTCATGTAGGACGCAGCCCGGGACACCGTCTGGTCCCATTGATGCTGTGTTTTTTGCTTTGGAGAGGGCGGCTCTTACCTGAGCATCTGAGATGTCAGGGGGGCAGCACTCTGCTGGGATAGATATTTGCCCTTTTGGTGGGGAGGGGGGAGAAGTTTGTGCTGAACCTGTCAGCTAGGATGTTGGCAATGTCTGTGGGTTCAGTGTATTTATTGTCATTTTGGACTAATTCTGAGATTATCTGGGAATTACCACCCAGGTTCCTAACATAACTAAAGAAAGCCTTGTGATTTTCCTTAGTGTCCTGTGCAATTTTTCTCTCGAAGCTGGCCTTAGACAATTTTATGAGTGCCCGTAGTTTTTTGCTAATACTGATCAGTGATGCCTTCCCTTTTTGGGATTTTGCTCTATCATTTAGTAGCTTCCTCCTTCTATTGTATAGTTTGTTTATGGCTGGGGTCCACCAGACAGGACGTCTGCCTTTGGAGGATTGGGTCTTGGTTTTATTTGGGATCGCATGATCCATGCATTCCTGAAGGTGTTCATAGAATGCGTTTATAAAGGATTCTGCGGTCTGGACCATATTTTCCACAGGCCCGGGGGCTTTGAGGGATTCCACCTCAGTTTTGAGGAGTGTGAAATTTGCTTTAGAGAAGTTTTTCACTGTGGTTTTCTGGGCAGGGGGTGGGGTCGGGATGTGAATATCCAGTGAGATTAGTTTATGGTCTGATCTTACCAGTAAGGGATACACTTCTGGTCTGGAGCATAGAGTCCCCATGTTGGTGATGATGAGGTCCAGTATGTTTTCCCCTCTTGTGGGAGTGGTAACAATTTGTTCCATAGCATTTGAGTTTATAAATTCTAGGAACCTTTGGGCTAGGGTGTTGGAGCTAGAGTAATGCTCCCAGTCTATGTTTGGGTAGTTGAAGTCGCCCAATATAATGGTGTTTGGAGAGACCTTCATATTTTCCAGTGTTCTCAGAAAGGCCGAGTGGGGTTCCTGGGTTTGGGAGGGTGGTCTGTAGCAGGCTATAAACTGAAAGGCAGTTTTACCCACTGTTAGTTGCACATGGATAGTCTCTGATGCTTTGTGCTTTGCCACCAACCTGGAGGTGTGGGTATCTTTGATGAATATCGATACTCCCCCTCCTTTTGTGGTTCGGTCCAGGTTTTGGGGCCGAAAAGCATGGTATTAGGTATAACCTGGTAGTG
>NC_056732.1:426238905-426243905 GCF_019279795.1 Protopterus annectens
GAGCAGGTCCGCCATCATTGTAGTGACCTGCTCCACCATATACGTCACCATGCTGCTGCCATCCGGGGTGACCACCTTGCAACGGGGGGGGTCATAACATCCATCCCCCCTCACCAGAGTGGAGGAGCTGCTTATGAGCCAGGTAGCACTTGCCCACCTACAAGAGCTACAGAAATATACAGTCATGCAGATGGGTGCTACCCATACACCAGACATGGAGCATGCAGGTAAGGTTCCAGGGCGTATCAGTAGACCACTGTTGTATATGCATCTATACATGTAGATCATGCACATGTGAGATGTGGAGTCTGTTGCTGTGTAGTACTGATAAGCAGTTATACATAATGTGTAGTACTGTGGACTTTAGCTGTTGTTTTACTGTAATATTGCAGCCACCCTGTAGCAATGCCACAGCTGTGGCTACTGACATCAACTCTATCTCATCTCAATGTAGGTACCTCCGGGATACCAGCAAGGCAGTGGCTGGATGCCGGTGAGTATGGTTTAAGGTTATGCTTGGCAATTCACTGTGCATGCCATAGATGAGGTGTAGGCCATGTACACATCTAACACACTTACCCATAATGAATGCTGTACATGTTCACTGACAGAGCACACACCTCACTAATGGGATTACCAGCCTCAAACACATGCAATAAACAGACCATCTCAGACAACTGTGGCTACACTCCAGTGCACATTGCCTGGCACAGCTGACATCTGCCTAACATACACATCTATGTCATACACAGAGCAGTTGAACATGCTACACAGAAAGAAATCCTACTCCCTCTGCAAACACATGCTTCAGGGTCCTAAACCTCATCAACTCATTACACAGAACATACTGAAGGGATAGGGCCCTGTCCTGGGGAATTCCCACACTCTGGAATTGACTACCCATTCATGTCAGGCAATGCTACTCATTGACCCCCTTTACAAAAACACTTGACAACTGGATTGGAAATGGGGAATTCACCCTGGGTAGTATGTCTGTGCCACAGCCTGGCAGGGGCACAGGGGAATACAATTATTGGGTGGTGCATGGCTGGGATGGCTGGGAACCCCTGTGTCTAGGCTTATGTAGGCCCCAGGACCAATAGACCAGTACTCATCTATGAACCCATATGTACCACAGGCAACATCAGCCAGGGCTCAATAATGGTCAATAATGGTCTCTACACTCACCATAGGTACAGTAGATTGTGTCTGTGGTTGGTCTAATAGTATTCTATCACTCATACATGCACTACTGATGATGACATCTGTGAATACACATCAGGCATTCACTAAACACGTGTCCACATATAATCCAGAAACACAGAGAGGCTGTGAGCAGCAGCAGAAACATAACTGACACACAGATACACATCCTGCAATAGTGTGTACACCTGTGAGGTATGGTGCACAGTACATAACAGGGTGCTTAACAGATGCACAGCAATGCTGCGGACATGGGTGCAGTGTGTTCCGGGGAGGGCCATCACCTACTAACAGAAGCCATGCATCACAGCCATATATAAAGTTGGTAATGGGGATTGACTACAGTTGCACTGCATGCTGTTGAGCACCACATGTCATGCATGCTGACAAATGTGTAATAACCGGTTGTGTGGGATACTGTACTGCACCATCACCTGCTATTGTGGGTGTTATGGGGGTACTGGAGCTGTCTGTAGGTGCTGTCTGGTGGAGTGTATGGGTTGCCATATACGTCGACTGCATGTGTGTATCTCTTTGTGTCTGGCCATGTCTGCACACGTGTGTGTGTGTGTGTGTGTGTGTGCGTGTGTGTGTGTGTGTGTGTGTGTGTGTGTGTGTGTGTGTGTGTGTGTATATGTGTGTGTATGTACTGTTTAGCAGTGATGTACAGCTATTACAGTCTGTTCCCTGTTTTTCCCTTCACAGGTGATGAGGTGGGGCTGGGTTCCTCCTGCAGGGAATCTGATGTTACTGATACAGACAGTGACCATGAGGATAGGTGTGTTGAGGCACAGGCAGGGTCATCAGGGGCTGCCGCTGTGCCACCAATTGACATCCCACAAGTATCCACCCCATCCACGCACACAGTCACACTGCCCCTACATACCTCATCACCATTGGCCTTAGCTGAGGGACAGTCTACAGTTGGCATTGGCCAGGAAAGTGTGGTATCTATGGCATGTGTGTCAGGACACAGCAGCCATAACCAGATGTCTGGTAGGGTATCACATAGGCAGATGTTCAGGGGTGCTCATCGATGCACTGCTGGTCATCATGCCCCTGGCAGATGTGCCACATCTAGATCAACCACACGCATGTTCCAGGCTATCATGGTGGCACAGGCACGAATGGAACGGTACACCAGACAGGGTCTAAGGGCACAGAGGGCTCATCACACCTCCGTAACTGACAGTATCCATGACCTAGCAGGTGCCATTTGCAATTACACTGAGGTCATGGATAGATGGTGGAGTGAGACATTGGATCTCATCCGCAATGTCATGTCCATGCGTCAGGACAGGGCGGGACAGTTGCGACGGCCACGTGGACATATGCCAGCAATACCAGCAGCTGGAGATCACCGTGGACATCCCACCAGTCACAGCCACTCCCATAGTGGCAGCACCAGCCCCAGCACTGTGGGGGGTGCTGTCCACAGACCGTCATAGCAGACCATGTGCATGTGGCCCTGGCCAGTCCCAGGAGGGATCTGGAACCAGTGGCCATCTGTCAAAGTTGGGGGACAGTACACGATCTGGCTTTGTATCTGATACTGCCTGTAGCACCCCTGCCAGGCACAGGTACCGTGGCCGGAGACGGTGATCTGCAAACCCTGCCAGGTACAGTCTGCAGCTGTCTCACAATTCCCCGTATAGGGCAGCCACATGGTTGAACTGTGTGCATGCAGACACACACACACATAAACAACAAACCTAGGGCAACCACATACCTGCACACACATCACCATTGGCCCATAACAGTACTCAGCCCCCTCACACACACATGCATGTTGTCAATTGTATGGTTCAGCCTAGGCCTCTGGCAAACCAACAACACACCCTGTGCATATGATGATACCTGTGCCACTTCCTGACATCTGTAACATTGATGCAGGGACAGCCTAACATGGTGCTGATGCACAGGGTGACTGTACAACAGTGTAGCAATGGAATGCTGTGTAGCATGTTGTCAGCAGTAAAGTGAAATGCTAATATCTTGGAAGGTGTAGTTGTGCAGACATGATGTGTCATAGCTGTAACTAACAATGTTGTACTGTTGTCACCATTATCTATTTTGATTGTGTTGTGTTTGTCCATGTGCCACATGGCTGATAGGTGTAGTGGTGTCAGCAGGCCTTCTACAGTGGACACCAGTAAGTGTAGTGGGTGGTACACATGACATGGCTGGGTACAACACACAGAGCCTTTGGTTTGGCTGCAGTACAGGTACATGACTGTACACATGGAGGTATATCCCTATGCAGGTAACACATATGTTGCCCATGTAATCCCACCAGGACAGGACAGGCACAACCATACATTGCTATATATGCAGTCTGCAATGTGGATGACATTGAACATGCTAACAGCAGGGTGTATGTCCCTTTCCCCACTCTACTGCGATCCTCACCTCAGTAACATGAGTGTGCCAATGCCGGTGGTATAGCCCTACCCTTAGGAGGGTGTGAGGCACTCAACTACTGTGAATGGTGTAAACAACAACTAACAACCTGATTACATACACTGTACAATATTACAGACAGCTATGTGGGGGGATAGATGCAACAGTAACTGCAATGATGGTGGATGTGTCCACAACAGCCACACCCAGTGAGTTATAGCAACCATAGTAGTGCTGTACACCTCTACAGTGTGGAGGAGGGCATTAACAATCTATGACCTGTGAAGGACTGTATGTCCATGGGATGGCACCTGTGGAATGTTGGCATTTGCCAAGCAGTCCTGGTGAAAACATATTCTGTGAATGGATGTAGATCCTTTAACATCTACACACATTCTACATGTGGGATGGTGTACAAAAGCCTGCTATGATCTACATAGGCATTGTGCACCTCCTAACCCTCATCTACACCTGTCATGATTGCGTCAAGGAGGTAAACCAGGTTCAGGTTGTATTCTCTGCCTTTGACAAGTCCAACACTGGTAGGGTCCTGTGTGTTCATATTACCAGTGACATTGGCCATGGGTTCATTGTTGATATGTTCCATGTCCCTGCAGACCAGGGTCATCAGGCTACTGGGTGGTAGTTCCCAGCTGACATGGTGGATTTGTGGTCGTCCTTCCCAACATTGGTGAATCCATTGTCAGGTGTAGGTCTACTGGATCATATTAGGGATCCCAGCTACTTACTGCGCCTGCCCAGGGGGTTCCTCCAAGCATGACACTTCACTTGACTGCACTGCATGATATGTTAGTAATGCCAGCGTGACATCCTACAAGTGGGATGGAGTACTGTTAACATGTACTGCCCTTGTTGTGTAGGGTCCTGGTTATGGGATCTGCTATGGTTGGTAGTGTATTGCAGGCCAAACGTGTTTGGCTGTGGAGGGAAATACCTATCCATGCCAGATGTATGTTGTTTGGGTCTCTCAAACCCATCAATGGTGCATGTGGACATATATGTTGTGGTTATGTTCCCAATTTCATCTACAGATGTATGTCCACATATATCTGTATAGATATATATGTGTTTACCTTTGAAAGGGAGACAATCATTTCTTCCAATGGCCCTTTCTGCAAACCGAAAGGACTAATCCGTCATTTCTAATTGCACCACAGTTCAAAATACAGCAAATCTAAAAGCAACTTTGCTGATTCTCAAACTGCAAGTTGGAATACATATCGTAATGCAGGGGGGAAGCTCCCCTGTGCCCGCCATCTGGGGGGCTGGGCCCCTCACAACCCCCCTACTGTGATATACTAACTCAGAGTTCACACTACAGTGGGGATAGGCAAACTTTCCCCATCCCCACTATAGTGCCATCTGCACCCAAATTG
>NC_056732.1:426246405-426313905 GCF_019279795.1 Protopterus annectens
CCATTATAGAACAATCCCCAATAGCATGACATATATGCAAAGCTTGGTTTGTAGATGGAGGGCAGTGGGTGGAACACAGGCACATATGTGGAACACTGTTGCCATACACTAAGCAAGCTGCTGGTGTAACAGGATAGTTTGCAACATACCCTTAGTCAGGGAATTGAGGTTAGAAATAGAAATGGATGTAGCCATGTACTGACAGCACGCAACACACACACTGCCAGTGTAATATCTGACACAGGACCTGTGTGGTGGACCGACAACACATGATAGGTATACCTCTGTCCAGCAAGAGGATAGACCCACAGTAGTGAGCTATGCAGACAGACCGCATTCCAAGGAACACTAGTATGTACACACACACACCCTGTAACACCATTACTATGCAAAGCATAACACAACTCTACTCAGAGTCGGTCTGTAGTTCCTGATCCTCCTACAAATATGTGGCCGCTCTGAGTGTGCAGGTTCCCCTGTAAGAGGTATTGCTACCTGCTGTCTGTAACACTGATGCTCATACACACAGAAAGGATGCCCATCACACAGGAAATGTAAAGGGACCATGCCCACATGCTGTAGGGATTTATAGTGGGTGGTTGCCATGACTGTGGTAATTGGAAGTAGTACACATGTGTAATTATATACACATGTTTATCTGGATAAGTATATGTACATATATTTCCACCATATGTCCTGGACATGGAGTATAACCCTACCCCAGTCCCTATAGTCCCAAAGTCGTAGGGGATGCTACTGTCATTGGGATTGTCTTCACAGACATGGTGTTTGTGGAAGGTGACATCTGCTTGTAACATGTGTGCCATTGGTTACTGACAGACATCCTAAGGAAATCATTGTAAAGTACTGCTGCTAGCATGTAATGCCCCTGTGGAGTGCAGCAAAAATATTGGCCACTATATGTGGAAATTCAGACACACCCTATACAGTCCAGAGGTATACACATGATCCCTTAGTGCACATGTGTCCAGGCCTGACAATATGGATGTAGACAGCCATGTAGATGGGTATAGCACATAACAACTGGTATACATTTGGCATCATAAGTGTTGGATTCACACACTCCTGTCTGGCCTGACACATAATGACTGCTGGTACAGGGGTGCCATGGACACATACTGCCCACTAGATATTGACATACATCTGTACAGCATCCCACTTGGCTGTCTGACATACATGACTTTAAAGCGAGGCCTGGCAGCAGTACATCTGGCAAGTATCTGCACATGACATCTCACTGGTTAAGTACACAAAGCTGCTAGGCATGTAACAATGTACTGTGCAGGCTACTGGCAGACTGGCTCAACACTGGCCTACATCTCGTATGGGGGACTGTACATGTACCTGCATATATAGCAGGCTCAACAGCCATGTCACAGCACAGGGTAAGATATACCTGTGTGACAGTGCATAACACAACCAATGTGAACACAGCCACAGCCACATATGGTAAGCTAGCATAATATTACAGTATATGGACTATCTGTTCTACACCATTCTCATATGTGCCACTCACAGAATGACCCTACATATACCGGGCTGCTACACAGTTTGGTCTGATGGCTGTTTGTGGTATAGAACATGTGTGTGTATGTCCTACAAACATGTATGGCAAAACGGTACCATACAGTGGGGCAGCATGTAACATCTGATAGAAGGGGAGCTAGAACAATGACATCTACCACAGTCTGTACACAGGCTAAAGTACATATTAACAATACACACACTGCCGACATTCACCATCACTACACAGATCTCAGTACTGTGCAAACATCCACAGTATGTCCAGCTTATGTCATAAAATATAACCTCTACTGTACATGACGTGTAGCAATCTGATATATCACTGGCTTGTTTTCAGAAATGATGACTGTATTTATGGTATACAGCACATATGCACCACTTCATGCACGCCATATGTACAAACATGGACAGTGGTGTGGCTGACAGCACATACACAGGGCCAGTATAGACATGTTTCTGTGATAACCTTGTATATTTTCCATTGTAATGGTGTTTGTTGCAACATATGTCCTATGAGGGATATGAAGTTGGTAACTGTCACGGCCTTCACCATCTACAGACTACAATCCTCACACTACTGTCTGCATTCCACAGAGAGATGCACTGTGGCTAACACATGAAACCAAAGGCACAACACTGCCCAGTCTGCAGATGACCCTGCAGATGGGGATTCCTCATATACATGGAACTGACATGGCAGGTATTGCGACATGTATAACAGGCATATCCAGACAAACACTGTTAAACCAACATTATTCCAAATGCAGTATAGCAGCACTTACATTCTGTAGTCAGGTCAGGCACATCCCCCTCCTGTCTGTTGCCCTCTTTCCACAGTGTATGTTGCTAGAGGTAAATCCCCAATCCATCTGAGATGCTGTTTGCCAAACAACAGATCTAGTTCCTGCTTACAGTGACTGAAAAGGGACAACACCACCATAATGTTCCTAGGTATTGGAGTGTGTTTCCATGCAATTGGCTATGGTAATGTTACCACAGCTGTTCCACATGCTATCAGCTAGGGGATGGCTGCAATTCGTGCAGAGGCCATCAGCTGATCATGAGCATCACTTAAAATACACATACTGCTGCCTAAGCAAGGCAGGTGTGGGTCTCCACATCCATCAGAGAGGGAGTGGGGGAGGCAGAGAGAGGTAAATGCACATCAGAGAGGGGTGGGAGAGTAAAACTGAAGCATGTTTGTGTCACACACCTACCAACACAGGGTATCAAACCCCCGACAACTATGCAGAGCTATCATAGTTCGATGCAGTTATTGGATGCACCACATGGGTTACCTGCTATGGAGCACTCAGAACATATATGCATTGGTGAGCAACAGGGATATGGTAGATATATGGTAGGTGACGTACACATGCCTGTCTACATGAACAGGTGCCAGTGTCAACACAGGCGCTCACACAGGGATGCACACACATCGACATACTTGGCAGGGCCAGGAGTGCAACTCATCACTAGTGGGATTGCCACAACACATCAATGTGCAGGTATCACATGCAGCACACGAGTCATATGGAGGTCATATGGGCAAAGAGTATAAGGATGTGTCAGACATCAGACAGCATGCTTCAGTATGCCCTGGGGGTTGTAGTGAGTGTGGATGTGGACATACGCGCCATGCAACACACACACACAAACACACAGGGTGCCAGTTCTGACATGCATGGGTGCATGTCTGCACGGGTGTGTGGAGGTCAACTGTGCCAGCAGGCTGTACAAGGGTAGGCAATGGGTTTACCTTGGCATCAGGCCACATGACAATGGTCTGCATTGTGGCTCAGGCCTGTAGTTTCTGCATTTGCCCACACAGATGGGTATTGCAGCCCTCATCCAGTCATCTGGGTGACTATTGTGTGTGGCCAATGCTGTACATCACATGCCATGTATGTGTTCCTTAGTCCATGACATGGATGGTGTCTGGGATGTGCACACCTCCCACATGCATGTGCAGTGACATGTGGAACTGTACCTGGTGTGTGTGGCCCATGTTGTGAACACAGATTATCATCAAATGTGCCAGTCTTGCCTACCTGTGGCAGGAATTGGTAATGGGCAGCAGGTTTATCCTGCACCTACATTGATAGCATGCTAACAGCATTCCCTGATGTCAGTGGCATCTGTCCATACATGGCATGTTGTCAGGCATGGTATGTCCGTTGTGAGTCACATGTGAAAGAACCACAAGTGGTGCAGGTGTCTATTGGGGAACATGGTGGATGTGCACTGTCTGCATGTATGTGCATATTGGACAGATGGGCTGGGTGACATGCCCTCTGTAGCCCACTGCTATCACTGCATAGTTGCTATCAGTGGCCAATATGCAGTGTACTACCCACATATTGGCTGTTGCCTAGGCATGTGTGTGCATATGACATATGGGTTGAGTGCGTGCTATGGGTAATAGTGGGGTTGCTAACTGTGATTTGCTGGCCTTGATGTCACATGTATGGGTATGGCTTTGCACCCCAGCCTCTCAGCTAATTTACATCTGTTATCCCTGTATGGTTGACATTGTGATATATATATATATAGTAGGTCCTCCATAAAAGAAATAAGCAAAACCCCCTCCACATTGCCCATACTCACACCCCCCTCTACACAGGATACGAGTTACAGACACACACACCTGTCATGTCTGGGAGTAGAACCCCTACCTAACTAGTTTATTACACTACAGCACTAAGCAGTTATAGTACACACCATGGACAGTACTGGAGTGCTTCTTCCCCAAAGGTGTATTTCACAATGGAATGACATCAGCAGGATTACCAAAGTAGGGCATTTCAACTGTACTGCAAGTGACTAGCCTAAAATGCATTGTTCCCTACAGAGACAGTGAGACACAAACAAAACATCCACGACTGACATGTGTGGGTACAGAACCCCTGACCGAGGTCTATATCACACTACAGCATGGAGCTGTTACAGGACACACCATAGGGATTACTAGAGAAATCATTCCCCAAAGTTGTATTTCACAATGAATGACATCAGCAGGATTACCAAAGCAGGGCATTTCAACTGTAGTGCGAGTGACTAGCCTAAAATGCATTGCTCCCTACTGGACTATGACTTTCCCAAAGGTGTATTTCTAGGTGAGTGACATCAGCAGCCTTGTCAAGTTGAGTATATGAATTGTACGGAGTGTGAGTAGCGTAAAAAGCATTGTTCTTTAGTCAGTCAGACACACACACACAGCTTCACACACAAACACAGTTGACAGGTCTGGGGTTAGAACAACTACCTAACTATGTTATCACACTACAGCAGTACACAGTTCCAGGATGCGCTACAGAGATTACTGGGTTCTGACTTTCCCAGAGGTTTATTTCTAGGTCAGTGACATCAGCAGCCTTGCCAAAGTTGAGTATATGATTTGTACGGAGTGTGAGTAGCCTAAAAAAGCATTGCTCTCTACTCAGTCAGACACACACACAGAGTCACACACAAACATAGTTTGCAAGTCTGGGGTTAGAACTACTACCTAACTAGTTTAATCACTACAGCAGTACGCAGTTATGGGACGCACCATGGAGATTACTGAGCTATAGCTCTCCCAAAGGTGTATTACACATTGGATGACCTCAGCAGGCTTGTCATAATACTGCTATGGGGAGAGCGGTGTGAGCATGGGCCATAACCCATTCATGTAGGGGTTGACATGCCACATGTGGGCACACATGGAGTCATATGTCACAGGTATGTGTATACAGCTACTAGATGACTACTTCCTTGTACAGTCATGTTGCACAGCTGGCACGTACACCACATAGAGTACTGGTGGCTAGTATCTGCAGTGAGTGACACCTGCACCTCATGTGTTTGGGGCCCTTTGGCTGTGTGCTGGGTGGGACAAGCCCGGATAGTGCCTTGTCATGGTCACCCTCTTCCCCACATCTATGTCCATCTACCTTTGGCTTATTATAGTGTATTGTCCTTACATATATGTCTGTATTCCTATCCACTGTGTGTGCAAGGCAGGAGTAGTGCATACTGACTTGTGTCTGCACTAAGAACTGCAACTGCCAGATATGTCTGGTCCACTGGTGTTTGCAGACATGGCCTTCATAAGTGAGTGAGCATGCCCAGTATGACCTTTCAGTATGTTGTTGACTGACATTGCCTTCATTCCTCTAAGTGTGTGAGCATGCCCAGTATGGTCATCTGTATTGCATGTGTGGATCAAGTCCAGGTAGCTTGTACTGTGGTGCTGACCTTTGTGTTGTACACCAACAGGTAGCATGCTGTGTCTGCAGGGTATCCATTGGTCATTTGGCATTGACTGTTACTACATTTCTGCATAGTTGGGGAGGGGCACCTGACTGTTTCTACATTTCTACACAGATGTGGGGGGGGGGCACACCTGACTGTTACTATAAGTGTACGTAGGATTGGGGGGCACACCTGACACTTGTACACATTTGCTAGGACTGTATTGGTATGTCAGGTACTCCATTTCAGTCTGTAGTCTTACCTATCGTGCTGGCTAGAGGCATACCAGTGTAGTACAGATCTTAGCTTTAATTACCGACATATTAGTTTCTGACTTCCTAGCCTTCACAACTTACATCCAACTGCCTGGACTCCTGTAGTCCGTCTGTGTATGCCTGGGGGTGGGGTTACCCATAGGGCTCATTCAGAGGCCATAGTACAGCATTTATTTGTGTTTATATACACCTATCCTGCTGGCTGCAACTGTTGTTGGGTATATGACCCCCCCAACTGGCATGGGTGAGTCACTTACCTTGTGGGTGTTCCAGTATTGAGGATGGTGCTGCAGGGCTGCCTGTGTTGGATGCACATAGTACACTCCCTATACATGGTTGAGCAGAGGTAGTGTCATGTTTGACATCCCTTTTGCTGTATGTGCGAGTCAGAGAGGTGTCATTACCTCAGTCCCTACTGTGTCAGTGCATGTGATATGCGTTGCCTCTTTGCCAAAGCTAGGGCATATTGGGCATGCCTCCTTCTGCCTACTGGGGCAGGCTCAGGTTGTTCCTCCTCTGAGTCACTCTGTGCCTGTGAGGGCCTTGGCAATGGTGGGGGGCTGGGTGGCCCTGCCCTATGCTGTTCCTGCTGCAGCTGTTTCTGCAGGATCATATTGTGTAGCACAGCACATACAAGGACAATTTGGGTACATGTAGTTGGTGAGTACTGCAAGGCTTTACCAGATGTGTCCAGGCACTGAAACCGTGACTTGAGCATCCCAAACACAAGTTCTATTATGATTCATGTTTGTGCGTGTGCCTCATTATGGAGTTCTTGTTCGGGTGTCTGTGCATTTCTGATTGGTGTCATCAGCCATGGCTCCAGTGCGTATCCAGCATCCCTCATTAGGTGACCGTGCGGGATGTCCCCATTGGCAAATGTCTGGTGCAGCTGCGTCAGATGCCAGATGTGAGAATTGTGTTAGCTTCCAGGGCAGCCAGCACACACATTCATTATTATGCCCTGGGCATTGCACACAACCTGGCAGTTGATGGAGGGGAAGCCCTTACGGTTGATGTAGACTCTACCCCGCTCACCAGGTGGTGCTTTGATGCATATGTGCATGCAGTCTGTTGCACCCACTACCTAAGGGTATTCTGCTATTTGGTAAAGAGATGCATAATGCTGGCCAACGCCTCACGGGTGATGGGGAAATATACGTGCTTGCTGACATGGCATCCAGGAACTGGTGGAGTACCCTGAATGCTGATGCCTGTGAAATCCCCATCATATCCCCAGTTGGCCTTTGGAAGTTACCTGTAGCTAGTATTCTTAGACCTACACATACCTTGGTATCTGCTGGGATGGGTTCCCCTCTGTTAGTTTTGTGTGTGAGGCGTGGCCGGCACAGCTCAACAATTTGCTGTAGGAGGTCCCTGTCCACCCTATAGCGCTCCACTATCTCCAGCTCATGTAGCCCTTGGTAGGTTACCCTGGGTCTGTACACTCTTCTCCGTCTCTTCATTGTGGGTTTCTAAGCAGCATTCACATCCTCACCACCCTCAACCTCTTGCACATGCTGGTTTATGATAGCAAAAGCAGCCCCTAACATTTTTTCTCTTGCTTTTGTTTTGTAAAATATCCCCATCTGTACACAACGGTGGTGCAGAGTTTTTGGGAAAGGTGTTTGCATAGTTTATAGTGGTGTGCTGGGCTGGGCTGGTCTGCTGCCTGTGTAATTGGCTGATTCTGATACATTTCACATGTCAGCTAAGCTAGTTCTCATTGACTACCTTCTTACTGCTGTTTTCCCTTCTCATTACCTCCCTGTTTAAGCCTGTATGTGCGCCACGCAAACGGAGTGCTCAAATGTGTACAGAGCTGCTATTTCCTGGTTTAGCTTCCTTTTTCTTCCTGTAAAACTCAGTGCGTGGCACGCACACCCGCTTACACTTTGCAAAGGGTGCTAGGCAGGTTTAGACACACCCTTAGCTTAGCTGTGCTAAGCTAGGAGCAGTCCCGAGCCACAGGGCTCCAATCCTCTTCCAGTATGCCTGACACCCCCCCCCCATGATGTCACCTATATCCTAGTCTTGCACCCAGCTATTTATACTCTTACACTCTTGGGACCTGCCTTACACCCTGGGGAAATCTGGGATTCACTATCCTTCCTCTCATTTGTATAGGATTGCCTGCTAATGCATAGTTACATGTCCCACACTGCAACCATTATTCACATTGTTGTTTTCTATTGGTTGTTTTTTCTGCCAGTTTGCATATTAGTCAAAAAACCGCCTTTATGAACAGCCTATGGGTGCGATTCAAGTATGAAATTTTCCTTGACCTTACAAGTCCAAAAGAGATGAGAAAAGCAAAGTAGACATTGGCTAATTGAAATATACAAGCTGGTAATGGCCAATCAAATGCAAAAATTTTATATAAAAGTAAGAATGTCCCGACCCTTCTTTACGATCTGATGAAGATTAAATCAAAAACGCTTAGCATTTGTGAGCATCCAGGGACTTTTATTTCCTTATTCTCTTTTAACTGGAACTATTAAATTTATTTTAAAACAGACACTGGATGTGTTTTGTGGACTAGTTCGTCAGCAACTTTGTTTATATCTTTGGAGACTCAGCGTTAGCCTTGGTGATTCATCTGTCCTAGTTTGTGCTTTTGTTGTTGATTTGGTAGTTTCACCACAGCAGTTGGAAGATTTCTTTCATCTCATTATTCACTGGCCAGGTTCTCTTATGCCTGCCATTGACTTGCATGGCAGAATACTGCTTTTAGTTAGAATCTTATTTTAGGTTTATTTTATTATTTTTCCCCCGATCCTATTTGCGGGCCGCTGCCTTATGCTTAAACAGCAGAGATAGGCGAAAAAAAAAAAAGCTGTTTTTTTATTTTTTAAACAGTTTGCAATGCCAATGGCCTTCTGCTTGGCCATTGGCATGCTTCCTCAATAATATGCAGCCTTTATTTGGAGCTGTCATAGCTCCGTTTTGTAGTGTGCAGAAATGTACTCGGTTACTAACTGAGTACATTTCTGCAGATTGCACTCATCCTGCACTGACAGCTGCTGGCTTCCTGGATCGCAATTTACCCTCATTTGCATAGTTTTCACCGACAAATGAGGGTAATTTGCATACAGGAGCTCAGTCCGTGCAGGATTAGTCTAGGAGCTCACTTGCACGTCCCAGGAGCTCGTTCCTGGATCGCACATCGGCCATATTGCCGAAAATAGCTCTTAGACTAATCCTGCATGCTCTACAGGGATTCGTAAATCCAGGGGAATGTTTTTATATTACATCTAATTTGTCATAATTATTTAAACTGCAGATGTTTTTGTTTATTTTTGAACATTGTAAAATTATTGTTCTTAAAATGTTTTGTAATAATATGGAGCTTTTTTCTCCCTGGGCTTCTGCTGAAAATTGTCTTCTACCCATTCGGACTTTCCCAGTAATCAAATGTCAATCTTCTTCTTCTTCTTCTTTCAGTTTTTCCTGGTTATGGGTTGCCACAGCGGATCATCTGTCCGCTCATGATTGGTAGTGCAGTTTTACGGTGTCGAGTTGCCAGCCTGGCGCCCAACCTTCCACAGAAGGCACACACATGCACACACTCACACCTAGGGCCAATTTTGAGTGTCCAATCCACCTACTGCATGTCTTTGGGATGTGGGAGGAAACTGGAGCACCTGGAGGAAACCCACGCGACCACAGTGAGGATATGCATACTATGCACAGAAGGCACCCCAGCCAAGAATCGAACCAGAGAACCTCTTGCTGTGAGGAGGCAACGCTAACTGCTGCACCATCATGGCCATCCAATAATCAAATGTCAATAAACTAAATAAATAAAAAAACATAAATAATAAATAAATAAATGACAACATTTAGTCTCTTAAATTATTTTGAAAGACTGCATCCTGTTTCTCAGGAAATAAAAAGTGTAATGTTGAATGTAACAGGTTCAGTCAGGATGCCAATTTCAGACATCTTTCTATAGGGCTTGTCTATACAGTGTTAAATATTGGTGTCTGCAGACATTTTAAAATGCCTGCATGTCATATGTGTGTGTGTGTGTGTGTGTGTGTGTGTGTGTGTGTGTGTGTGTGTGTGTGTGTGTGTGTGTGTGATATAAATGCATAAACAGATAAATAAAGCGAGAGAGAGGAAATGCACTTCCATAATACAGAAGCCAGATTGATCAGACTTCATAAACATTGTGCATCTATTTTTGCATAAAACCCAATTAAAAAAAAAAACAGAAGAGAGAACTTAGTATTTGTACACATAACAAAAGTATGCCTCTATGAAGCATCTAATTAGCCAAACCAATCCTAAGTAATCCTAACTGCAAACTAACTGTCCAAGCTGCTGCAGTTTGACTACTCTCCTGACTTTTTTTTTAACAAGAAACATTTTTATTAAATTACCACTTATGACACAGGCAGTCATACATTTATATGAATGAAAACAAACTATATTAGCATACTTTTAGTTGCTGACATTAGACATTATGTATGATCTATCCAGTCTTGTCAAACATTACCTAGCTCATTCAAATCCTGCCTTCTTTTACACCTCTTTCCTTCTCCGCGTGTATTTTTCTCACAATTCCATTTTTCTATGTAACTTACTCCTACCCCTTTCTAAAGATCCCATTTCCAGTTGTGTTATCTCTGTTATTATATTCACTACTTCTAGTACAGTTGGTTTAGACTTTGCTTTCCATTTTCTAGAAATTGCTTTTTTGGTAGCCATCATAATTAGACTCAGCAAAGTCTTACTATGTCTAGGTAATTCCGGTGCTATATCACAGCTTAAAAAATAATTTTCTTTTTTATATCAATTTGCTCATCTAGTATTTTTGATGGAGAAGTTTGCAAGGCAGTTTAAAGTCTGCCAACTCATTACACTCCTACAAATATGTTGTAGATTACCTCTTTCTTCCCCATCACACCTTCATCATTTCCTGTGTACCTGAGGAAAAGTACTTTGGAGGCTACTTTAGGTATAAAAATACCTATGTAAACACTTCTAAGCAAAGACCCTTAATCTTATAGACTCTGTTGCATATAAAGGAGACAAACATATATCTCCTCAAATATTTATCCTTTTAACCTCATCTGATTGATTCTTACAATTATACAACATTTTATATATTCTACTAATTATCTCATTTTAACAGCAGTTCCTGTTCTAGATTTTAATAAAACCTCTAGCAGTGCTGGTCTTTCATTTATGATGTCCCTATTTCTTTCACTTTCCCTGTTCTTTGATATCAATCTTTAATAGGGAAGGCAATCTCTAACCTGCAATCCAAATAACTTCCCAGTCTCTCCTTGCTTCTTGAGCTTCCCCTTGTTTCATCAACATCTCTTTCCACTTTGAATTATAGCTTTCTGTTTATGCTATGTATAGGAGCCTTAACTGCATAGCTCTGAAATACTCCTTCAAATCAAGTAATTCCAAACAACCCTGTTCTATTGAAAGAATCAACTCATTCTACTAGACTCTTGCCATCTTTCCCTCCCAGTTAAAATCCTTCAGCTCTTTATTAATTGCTATCCACAGCTTATCTTCTGGTTGATAAAAATAAGCCTGACCTGTGAAAAAAACTTGTTAAAATCTCTATAAAATTCCAAGGCTGACAGATCTTGAGACTATTGAGATTATTTGCTGTCAAAATAGCTGACAAACCATGGCAGTTCAAGGACACACACACACACAATTTTTGGCACACCTTAGTTCTCCATTTCTATAAAGTGCAATGAAGAATGTCATGCACACACCAATATGGAGTTGCAGGGGGGGGGGTTCTCCCCTTGCAAAAAAAGAATTGCATTTTGCTGTGCATGCTTTGAGGTTAATTTTTGGACCATGTACAGTAGCCTATTATTGTTTTGTAGTCAACATTTATATGCTGACATTTTGGGCATAAATATTTTGTCCATTCAATTTAAAAGAATTCAGAAGGCTGTTACATGGAGCATGTGTAGTAATGTGTCAGCATTTTCTGATCATTGTTGTGCACTTTGATGTTTAGATCATTCAGTGAAAATCATTATACCCATACACACATATATATATATATATATATATATATATATATATATATATATATATATAAAACTATAGATACATAGGTAGACAGATACAGGTATATATATCATCACTGCCCAGACTGGTTTGGGAAGTCCATCCAAGTATATAAATTTACTCCTCATGTGCAAAGTCAGAGCAGAGCAAAATTAGAAGCAAAGCTTTTACAAATATTTTGTTCACGTACAAAAAATACTAAAACATTTGATTTCATGTCAAAACATTAATGTTATTATCACTCTTCCTAAAATATTAAGGTTTATTTTTGTGCAATGTAAGAAGTAGAAAATATGTTTTTTAGAGTTGAAAAATGCAAATGACATTGCATGTTAAATATAAAAGTCTTAAAGGAGTTCTGAAATTAAATATCCCCTATATGTAAGTATTTCTACAGATCTCATGAATACAAGTCCACAGTGGATGTCATCCCATATTGCTTTATATTTAAACCTATAAGGAAAGCAAATTATTTCTTGAGTCTCTGATGTCAGTCACCACAGCAGCAGTATAACTGCTGTAAAGTGTAACTGTGGATTGTACTGATAGTCCTGCAACTTGGCGAGCCTCCATAACTTTGAGATTCTGCCAAAAGCACAGCATTTTAAACAGATATGAAGCATAAAAAAGCAAACAAGAACCGTGCTTCATCTCAGCCTTCAGCACCATTCTTTCGAGTGATGATTAGGCTGTACAATCCACCTTGCCTTCTAACCTGCAAAGCTTTTCATCATCTCAGTGTGAGGAAGAAGTATATTTCTGCAGTTAAGGCTGGAAGATTAGGCAGGTCTTCTCCCACAGCTGATCCATGGCACACTGTGATATATCTTTTGGAAGTTCATCAGATTTTTATGTGGCCGAACTAGCAAGCATCAACTGTGATGAGGTTTTTAATGTGGATTAATCTTTTTGTTCTATGTACTGCAGGTTGGATCCTGGTCTAGTGAAGGCATTAAAATCAATTGAGTAAGAATATTTATTTTCTAATATGCTCTGACCTCTCTGAGGATAGGGAGAGCTTTTAAACACCTTTAAAAGAAGCCCTGTTTACCCCAATGTTAAATAATAAATAAATAAATCTTTGGATCTGAATATTCCAGCAAATTGCTAGTTTAATATTCCACTTTTACAGTGAATATTATTGAAAAAGTGATATATTTGCAGACGCATTCTTATTAAACATATCATGACAAGTCTGAATTAGTTTATACTGAAAACCTTGAAACTGCATCAGTCGGCCAGCATGTGGTCAACTTGCAGTTTTCAAGATGGTAGAATGTCAAATTAAAATGTATTGATTATACTACAACAATCAGGTAGTGTAATTCGAGCATTTGGGTTTGACATTGTGCATGGAGATTGCGGTTCAGTGAGGAACAGGAAATTAGCCCATTTCTTCACTGTAGTGTGATCTCAGAGTTGCTATATTTAATGTGCAGGGGGTGTGAGGGGCACAGCCCCCACATTGGGGTGCAGGGGGCATAGCCCCCCTGCAAAATAGTAGAATTAATGTACTGTTGATTTTAGACTTTAAATGTGCATAGCAGGAGGTGAGTGACACTACCTTCTGCTATGTAAAATACATTGAGCCATGGTTGTTGATATATTCATTTTTGCTTTAGTTTACTTTTCGCCATTCTGGATTCAGCATTTCCGGTCGACATTCTAAATGTTCGACCAAAGCAGATTTGAAATGCCAACAGTCAACCATGAATCTTCAGATCTTAGCACAGCCCTATTGCAGCCCTTATTGTGGTATTTGACTTGTTACTGCCTTCCTTATGGCATGAAATCAAAGGCCATATATATTTTCAATTTGGTCCTTCCTGTTTTCTTGACTTTCAGTATCATGAATCACAGCATAGTGGTCAAATGCCTGAGATCATAATATGGTCTATCTAGTTTCTTTCACATCTGGCTTGATTCATACATTTTGTACTGCCCATGGTAGGTGGCTTCTGAGATTGATTCCTCTTGTAGACACCTGTTGGAATGAAGAAGTCTTCAGAGATTAATTTGAGTATCTTTGCAGGTTACGACTTATATAAAATGTTTGTAGAAGTTAACTGCAGATGCACCTGTAGGTGTCACTCAGATGTAATGACTTAAATCTAACCAAGGGTACTGTTTTTTATTAAAAAAATATGTTAATGTTTATTTATGTTTTTTTCTGGGTCATTATAAACTCCTCATGTCTGCTCACCTTCAGTCTGCACTGCAGCCCATTTGTTATTCAATGCCTGGTTGAGAGTCTTCCAGGGCAAAACCATTGTACAGGCAACCATGAAGGGTATTTTGAATAATGCAGTAATCCTGCCTCTTGTGGCTGACACTGATGAATGCATCAGAGTGGGAGCATCATATGCCCACCCCCTGATGTGTGCATCTTCCCACATAAATGCTCAATGAGTGCTACTGTCACCAGCCTGAGATCACCAAGTCCATGTCCCCTGGTCTATGTCCATTTATGCCATGCAGAAACCCACCTGTACAGGAGAAAATGACTACCAGGATCATTAAATCCCTCCTCCTTGGGATGAGAGAGAGCTAACATAAGTAGCTTGTTCGCACCTTATGCTGTCCTGCTCTTCCAGCATCCAAGCTGCTAATCTAATATGGGCCATCTGGTCAGAACTTTATCCATCTGTGACAAAATGAGATACTGCCAGCACAGCTAGCTGGAATTTTGTAAATAATTATATGTCATTGGTGAATATCGAAATGATTTATACTTGTGTTACAAATGTATTAGAACTGTATGTCGTGTATATTTCAAACTGCTTGTACAGATGTGTGTTGAAAAGGTATTTGTAGAGTGCTGTGTTTGAAATGCAACCAGAATGTGCCCTACTGGAAGAGAACAGAAATGTACCTGTACTTATGTAACTGTTTAAATGTATATGCTTAACAGAGGAAACTTGAGGGTTAACCTCAGTCAAGCAAACTTTAGAAAAATATATGAAATTAAATTACTTTATAGGTTATGCAATAAAAAGGCTATCTCTCAAGTTTTCAATGCAGCTTGAGACACAAAGTTTGTACTAAGAAGCTTTCTGTATTGTTCTTGGAGTGAACAAATTGCTACTTTTGAAGCATGAAGGAATGCAATTGTTTTAGGACTTCCAACATCTTCCAAAGATTTGAACAAAATTCTTGTCTGTATATTTTTACAGGTAGATACTAAGCTTCTAGCAATGGGGGTTTTGGCCTGGAAACTAGAATTCAGATCACCAGAAATTATGTCATTCTGCATGCTATCCCAGTGGTAATATTTTAGATATTAATTTGAGAAGTTTCTTAGTGAGACATGGCATTCTGTATTCAGTCTTGGACCTGACAAGAAACATTCACCACAACATCTGCCTTGCTCTAATAGTAAGCTACTAGGGAATAGTAACAGTCTTTTAGATACAGTCAGGAATATAGTAAAGCTTAGTTTAGATGTTTTTCTTTATTTGTGTGAGCCTGTACTGCAATGTTATCTTAAATATGTCCTGCGGTTCTGAACTCTGATGTCACTGTGAATATATATTTAATACTATCTTGGTATTTATTATTTAGTTTTAAATATATTTAAACCTTTCATTGTAGATGATCTGTGTAGACATATTTAAGTTTTGAGAGTACTTGCATATTTATTTGGTGACACTGTGTGGGCCACTTCTAATAGCCTTATTCTTGGTCAAACTACCATTTGTATTAGAATAATATTACACAGTAAGATTGGAAACCCTTTGTTAAAGGCCTTAAAGTAGCTGATAAGGAGTGATTCATGGCAGTGGAAACTACCTTATAGTCTGGGCAGAAGGGGGCATAGCTAGTAAACCTGTGCCAGTCTTTCCCATTTGTGTGTGTAAATCAAAATGCTAACACAATCCCACACAAGTACAGAATGGTGCAAAGGCCAAAAAAAATGCAAATCAATACAAACAAAAAAGCCAGCACTGTCTGTCAGCTTCCCAAATGAAACTTTAATATCACAGCAACATGATATTAAAATAAACAGTTCCAACCACTGGAATTAATACAAAGCATACCGGTTTCAGATGTATGTAAATCAGATCTCAAAGAAAGTGTGTCAGGTACTTGGGCAGGGCGCAAAGCACTGGTTGGACAGAGAGGGTGTTGGAGGTCTTGACTTGGTCATTCAGCTGAGATCTTAACTCTATAGATATGCCAGTGGGGAGTCTTATTGGAGATCTGCAGGAAGGGGGAGAAACCAACCCTGGACTGACTGTGGTCTCTGCATGCTCTTAAGGGAAATTGCACTTGATGCAGATAGCTGCATCTGGAAATACTGTGTCTGTACTTGTCATCCTCTCAGTGACTGCTCCCACCGTTGCCAGTGGTAAGGATTGAAGCTCCTTGATTACTGGTCCAGTGGAGGGTCTTCACACCATCTTTGCCACACAGACAGGATTTATTTTTAATGTTGATCATATTCATTATTTCTTAGATCTGTATTCAATTATTCCACTAATGTTCCTAGTATCCTACAATGCATAGGTTTTAAGCAATGTTAAGACTATAATATAATTAGTAAATGAATTAAAATAAATTTTGTCATGCATTATAAAGCTGACATATGATAGAAATGAAGATATATTTCTGGTAATGGGTAAAGTGCACAAAATATTTTGATCATTTTTCAGCCTTGAATTCCTACTGATCTTTAAGAGAATAATTGAATGGGAAAAGTAGTCAGCAGATGTGTAGGCCCACAAGGCCATCACATTCATCATCTGATAAAATTAAAGATATGTCTTAACTTCCTAGTTGACCTTTCCTGTTCCCACCATTTATTATGAATGAAATATGGGGTAAACTCAACATTAGAGCTCAAAACCTTTATGTATGGGCCTTCTCAGCCAAGAAGCCAATCTGATCGCATCTGTATGATGTCCTAGAATTGGCCTAGAAATAGTTACAACATGACAGCATCTTGGACATTTTTGTGGTAGAATGGCCAGTGATGGAACCAATCCTTTATAGTAAAATTACCCATAATGATTTGACCATGAGTGAGCCACACCCACTCCCACAACCTTGGAAGAGCTGCTAGGACTGGGCAAAAATATATTTTTTACTGGAACAGCTGAGATGGACTACTCACCCCAAAGAGCTGGCCTGTAAAAACTATTAAAACTATTTTAAGGGAATAAAGAAAGAAAGAAATTCTTACAGTATCAATGAACAAATAAGCATTTCCATACCTTTCAGGTGTTATAAATGCAATGAAGAGGGACAGTAGTATCTGTAATGTGCAAGAAGAATCCATAGACTGCAATGCCAATACAGTTGTTAGTTATGTATGTAATGATATGTTCAATGTAAAAAATTTCAGAGAAACAGCTTGTTTGTACTGCTGAATGTATATCATTAAGGGTACAGTGGTCCATCTGTCAATACCGAAATTGTAATTGTCAGTAACTGGACTAGATGTAGACACAGTCTTAGACAATGTAGCATGGTGGACCTAGTTTCCAGAGAAATGGTTAATAACAGCTAACTCAGCCGTCAAAACAAATTGAATGGAATGCATACATATGTCAAGAGGAAGTGCTAGCCTGCTGCCAAAGTTGCGTTTAATATTGTGTGTGGAGAAAGCTTGTACCCTGTGCAGGGGTTGTAACTTAGCCAGTACATAAAGAAAGAGATTATAAGAATTGGTCTGTCTTCCTTTAAGTGTGTATGGCATTGTTGACTCCTACAAAGAAATGACCAAACAGGAAGTAAGAAATGCACTTCTGTGGAAGCATGCCTCTCTACCTCTTAAAACAAGAAATATGGACAAAGCCACAAATAATGGGGGGGGGGGGGGGTAAATGCCCAAAAGTAGAGGCAATTTTTAAATATTGCTTGTACAAACTTAGAAAGTTGATAGGCTAACAGGTTTTGCATTAGCATGAATTTTCTGAAGGATGTGAAGTCTGAAACTCAACTGCCTGCCTTTATTATCTGACTTCAATCCTCACTGATTTGCCATAAAAATGCACTTTTATGAGAAGCAGGTAAAAATATGAGACAAAAATCTAGATGTTCTGCAAAAATCTGGACAGTTGAAAGGTATGTGTGGAGGTGTTTCACTTTCTGAAACTTAAAATGGCATCCATTCCTCAAGAAAAATAATATATGAAATGACTAAAGCTGTTGGAGGAAGGATTCCTACGGGATGGAGGTCAACCCATACGTGATGAGGAAATGGAGGAAGTTGATCCAGACTGACCTTCAGGTAAAGTGTCATAACTTCAGGGCAGATTTATGTACAACACTGTATATTTGCAGATGTTCAAAATAATGTTCAAGTACTTGACATAGTGGTTAATATTTTGAAATTCTGAGACTAGTAAATGTGAGTCCATGAACATTGAGACAGTGTGTCCAAAATCAGACTTACCATATATTACATTCAAGATTTCTTTTCTTGAATTATTTTCTTTGTTCAAGGTAGATTAATCTTGGAATTAGTATATATATATATATATATATATATATATATATATATATATATATATATATATATATATATCTATATCAGTAGCAGGGTGTGAGGTGTACAGCTACCAATGTTGTGGAGTGCATGAACTTGCACTCCAACAAATGCAATTTATTGGAAGTACAGTGACTTTCACAATTTACTGTTCTTTCTTACCTTTGTCATTTACTTTTCATAATTTTGAGACTCTCAGTTACAAGTCTCTGAATTACAATAGGGATCCAACAGAATTGCTAGTAGGTCAGAAAATATTTCTGGTTTACTATATATTGAGGCACTCATTATTTTTTATTTATATCTGTCAAACAGATTTTGGTACCCAACCACGCAAAAATCAAACAGAGATCCAGAGGAACATATGCTGATAAGATACACCCAATTGGGAAAAGTAGCCATGGACTTGACAGGACTTTAATTAAGACATAGCACTACCTATCTGTTATCTTAATTATTTTCATGAAATACCAAAACGCCATCTCCTTGAAGATGACCAATGCTGAGACCATTTTCTAGTGAGTTATTTCAATTTCATACTGAGGCTAAGGTAGCAGAAGAAGACCTGATACAACAAACTATCTCTAGCAGAGTTATGCTGGGTATCACATATCACAAACTTAACAACTTCTGTGTATCACTCCAAGACAGGGAGTGCATTTGCTTGTTTACCTTTGTTTACACTTGTTAACAAGGTGGGTAGGCTGGTCATTAGACCCTTTTTAACAACAGCCCATATGTATGCGTGTAAGATGCATAATACAGATATAATCATTCCATAATTTGTCACACATTTCAAACTTAGCAAAGTATACAACATAATAGAACCTATACTGAAAATAACAAAAATGTGACTTTATACAGTCTTTACAAACTAGACATTGAAGAAACAATTAATGAACATTGTGAGAGGAACTGAAAGAAGCTAGTAATCAGACATAGATGTTAAAGCATTTAAGAAAAGCAGTACTGCAAGTGATCAGCAGTATGGCTTCATGCGGGAAAGAGCACTACAGATGCGATGTTTGCGCTGAGAGTGTTGATGGAGAAGTACAGAGAGAAGGACAGAATGACTTCAATTGTGTTTTTGTAGGCTTAGAGAAAGCATATGACAGGGTGCCTAGAGAGGAGTTGTGGTATTGTATGAGGAAGTCGGGAGTGTCAGAGAAGTATGTAAGAGTGGTACAGAATATGTACGAGGGTAGTGTGACAGTGGTGAGGTCTGAGGTGGATGTGACGGATGCATTTAAGGTGGAGGTGGGATTACATCAAGGATCAGCTCTGAGCCCTTTCTTATTTGCAATGGTGATGAACAGGTTGACAGACGAGATCAGACAGGAGTCCCCATGGACTATGATATTTGCAGATGACATTGTGATGTTTAGTGAGAGTAGGGAACAGGTGGAGGAGACCCTGGAGCGATGGAGATATGCTCTAGAGAGAAGATGAATGAAGGTCAGCAGGACTAAGAATATATGTGTGTGAATGAGAGGGAGGATAGAGGAATGGTGAGGATGCAAGGAGTAGAGGTGGTGAAGGTGGATCAGTTTAAATAGTTGGGATCAATAGTTCAGAGTAATGGTGAGTGTGGAAGAGAGGTGAAGAAGAGAGTACAGGCAGGATGGAGTGGGTGGAGAAGAGTGTCAGGAGTGATTTGTGACAGACGAGTACCAGTAATTGTGAAAGGGAAGGTCTACAAGAGGGTAGTGAGACCAGCTATGTTATATGGGTTGGAGACAGTGACAGTGACAAAAAGGCGGGAGTTAGAGCTGGATGTGGCAGAGTTAAAGATGTTAAGATTTGCACTGGGTGTGACAAGGGTGGACAAGATTAGGAATAAGTATATTAGGGGGTCAGCCCAGGTTGGAAGGTTTGGAGACAAAGCCAAAGAGGCAAGATTATGTTGGTTTGGACATGTGCTGAAGAGGGATGCTGAGTATATTGGGAAAAAGATGCTAAGGATGAAGCTACCAGGTAACAGGAAAAGTGGAAGGCCTAAGATAAGGTTTATGGGTGTGGTGAGAGAGGACATACAGGTGGTTGGTGTGACAGAGCAAGATGCAGAGGACAGGAAAAAATGGAAACAGATGATCCGCTGTGGCAACCCCTAACAGGAACAGCTGCAATAGGATGATGATGATGAGTACTGTAAAATGTAGCACATGGACATGTATATATATATATATATATATATATATATACACACACAGAGGGAGAGAATGAAAGAAAGAGGACAGAGCTGTCTGCATAGTTACGTAAACGGCATGCTTTTGAGATGATGGTTTTGGCTAATCACTGGGATGAAGATCAGGCAGATGCATGAGTCTATCCATTATCAAATGTACAAGAATATTTTTACTGATCTTCTTAAGCATTTGTACATTTTTTTCTAAAAGCTTTGTTGTTTGCGATTTTGTGGTAGGTGATTCTAGTTTGAGGTAACAATTTTACTGAAATGTCTATCACCATGAGTAAGCCTGAAAGGGGCTCCAACTTGGTTCAGGGAGTTGCTTTGTTGACTGTGTGGTGAGTAGAGTGGTTGTTTGATTTGGAATATTTCTTTTAGAGAAGGGCAGCAGTGTTCATATAGTATTTTGTTGGTCAAAATGGACAATAAAAGGTGACTCTGGCAAAGGAGGCAGGCAGTTGGCTTTTATAACTGTGATGCAATGATGTTCCAAACATTGGGCTAAATTTATAAATATGCCTGATCTACATATACATTAGTCGCAATTTGAAGTGTATTCTACTTTGGTAACACGAACACTTCTGCGTAATGCTCTTACAATGTCTGTGGTGGGAAGGTTAGAAAGGAAGTAAATTGTACTAAGCTGGGCAGCACCTTTGAAGTGACAGTTTCTGTGAAGGTTCTAAAAGAAAGGGTTGAATTCAGTGTAACCCAAGATATTTGCATTGCTGGACATCTTTTCCATGTAAGGTCATTTTTTTTTGTTTCAGAAAAAGGGAAATGCAAGATGTGTGCCCCCTTTTTTTTAAAATTATTTGTGCCACGAGTATGTTAATAATAAAGTATTTCTGTGAAGTAGAAAGCTTCAGAAATCATGTGAGATGAGGAGATTCAGAAAATTGTGTGATAGGGTAAATCAAGTCTGAAAATAGAGATGTGTCTGCTGTGCAGGGGGAAATCAGGCATAAAATAAACACATTTCTCCAAAACAGGGATAGTTGCTATTTATAAAGGAGAGTATGATGGAACCTAAAACTAAAGTTTGGGGAACTCTGGCAGTGAATTAACCTACAGGCATTATTGGATTATCTAAATGGATGCTAAATGTTCCAGTGGATAAATACTTACAGAAACAGGAGATGAGACTAGAATAAAGTTAGACAATTCTAGCTTGTTGAGGAAGATATGATGCTGAAACTGTAAAGGCCCTTCAGGATTTAATGGCTTACAACTATCAAGGTGCTCTGTTCAGATCGATGAAAGTAGCTCCAGATTGGTGTACCCATCACAATGAAATAAGAATTTTGTCAGCTATGGTGTATATTGCAGTTAAGGTGTTAAGTACATTCTGAAAGCTGTTTAGTCATTCAATTAACAGGCCATGTTTACTTAGGTGGTCTAATAGGTATGAAGTAATATCTCACAGATTTCTGTGGCGGAGTATTGGACTGAAATGGAGACAATGTATGCAGTAGAGGTGTTGTGTGCATGGGGGTAGAAATTAAAAGGAAGTTTTTGTATTGTCTTGGGACAATTCCAGTTGATAATGATACATTAAAAGTCCAAATAATAGACTTAGGGGCCAAGCACATAGCTTCAGGATTAGGTTTTCTTTTCCATCTAGTTTTCAAGACCTTTGCTTACACATCTTGCAGTTAGTTCTCAGAAATAGAAGGTAGGAGATAGAAAGAGGTCTATTTGTGAGGCAGTGAAGGAAATAAAAGAATCAGGTGATGGGTCGCTGAGTCCTCTGAGGTAGTTAGACATGAAATGTGAAGGGCTATATAGGACAAATGGAGTGGTAATCATATTTTTAAATTCAGATATATCTTTAATGTGAAGGGTACTGTTTGAGGAGAAGTACTTAAAGTACTTAAAGTATTCAAAGTAATATCCTTAATTTTTTTCAAGATTACTTAGGGTTTGTAGCTTTTGCTGTGATCTTAGAGCATAGGTGGGATGTTGAGCCTCCTTATGTTCTAATTTCCATCTCTTCCTTATTGAGATGAGGTTAACATAGTAGACGAGTCAGTTAGAGGAGCGGGTATTGTGTGCTTCTTAGCTCATGATCATTTGGGTAGCCATGTTTGGTTGCAGTAAGACTGAAGAGGGATAAATAACTGTAACTGTTATGGGGTGTGAGAGTGTAAAGTTCTAATGTGGTACATACAGTTTTCTGAGGATATGACTGGCTGCTGTTTTGGAGGTTAAGTCAAACAGAAGTATAAAGGGAATGATGCATAGGTAGGTGGTGAGAATGGAAGCGGAGAAATAAGAGCAGACTAGGACTATCCTCTACTTCTAGCATGTCCTAAAAACCGTAATCAGCAAGCAAGTAGTGAGGCAAGGTAAGGTACATGTACAGATGGAAAACCAATTACTTGGTAGATGCAAAAGAATCATTGCATAGTACTGAGTGCACTTTAGAGACTAGCTGCAATTGTCTGAGGGGGAGATTGAGAAGCTATTGTAAAGGTGGCATTTCAGGTTGGATAGCTGGCCCCAGAACACCTTGTCTTAATTACATCATTATTGTGGGATTGAAATGAAAGGAACAAGGCTGTCATTTTCTGACTAAATTAGTGGCTATGGAACAGTGTAATGCTGAACAGTAAATGTTGGGGTGAGCTCTGTGAGATAAAGGAATAAAGGAATAAAGAAAAAAGGAATAAACCTGTGTGTTTGAAGAAGACCAGTCTGGTTCCATCTAAAAGGTAGCCAAATTAAAAATCAAGTACAAGGCATAGCTAAGTTAGGAGAAAGTTTATATATTGTTCCTTTGTTGCCTCCTTAACAACAACACACTTTTAGACAAAAAAAAAAAACTGCAATGGAGGCCTTTAGAGAAGTGAGCTGATGACTGTAAAACCAGTAAATGTAATGATAAAACAGTGAAGATGGAAACTAGGCTAGCAGGCACGAACAATTGGTTATTTAAGCCACAACAACTGTTGCAATTATTACAATAATTACAGCGGTCCACAAAACCACATTAAACCCATACAATTACAAATTAACCATGCTGACCTCTAATTTGCAATAGAAGATGTGTGGTCACTAGGAACAAAAATAGCAGTAGATGTCAGGGATGTTACAGATATTATCTTCAGCACTGCAAGCTGAGCTTTATTATAGCCCTCTATAACAGCATGAACACAAACCTGCAAATACGGCTGCAATACTGAACAACCAATATGACCCCAAGCAGGGAGGAAGTGAAATCAGTTGATGAAAACAGCATTATTACATCATAAGCAATTTTTGAAAATATAAAATAAAGAAAAAAAACAGAAATTAAATAAAGTAACATTTAAACAGACACAGTAATAATAACTGGTATGGTATTGTATCTGGCTGTTGAGCAGAGACAACTGGGGTGTATTTAAGTGTGGGACTGCAGAGGATGTGAGTTCAAGAATGATGCGCAAACACTTTACACCACAGTGCTTTGTCTTCTGGACCATCAAGAGGGTAGGAAACAGATAGTGAACAGGTGATGGTGATATAGGTAATACTTTCTTCTACTAATGTACCCTCAACCACTACTGTATCCCACTTCAAAAAAAGAAGAAGAACATAAACATATCAATGTGGTAAAGTGCATGTGCAGATGAGAAACCAAGAAACTGGTGGTTACAGAAACATCCCTGCACAGTACTGAATGAGGCCTTAGAAATGAAACACCAGTGGTCTGGGAAACTGCCTGCATTATTCTAATGGGGGGAGATGGGGACAATAGTGAGGGTAGCATTTCAGAGCCTTTGTCTATGTCATCATGTACATTTGCTATACTGAGTTTGGAAGGGGTAGTACTGCATTACAGAAAGTGTGTATCACAGGCCTTGTTTGTGGCGTAAGCAGGGGAAATGCCTTAGACTGTGCTGTCTTTAGACGGGAATGTTATTTCCTCCACAATGCATAAATGTACTGTTGCATATGGGATAGCTTGATCCAGACAACCTTTTCTTATAATATTCTATATTTTAACAGTGAAGTGAAAATAGCAAGGGTGCCGTGTGCTGTCTTAGTTGGTAGCTGTGACAACAAGTTAGAATCAAGTACTGAATGCTCTGGGTGAACTATTTTGCTATTCTTAGATAGGGATGGTAATTGCCTAGTATGAAGAAATATACTAGTGCAGGTTGGGTAGCTAGCCCCAGAACATCATCATAGGTTGACCTTTGCCTTGAGAAGAAAACAAACTTTTTTTCTTATATTTTTGCAGATCAAGTATTTCCTTCAAGAGTGTGTTTTAAATATGAAAATATGCTTCATATCAAACAGGTTCCATTTCTTCCTGCTGCTCTTTTTTATAAACCTGGCATTGCAGTTCTATTTTCTTGACAGCATAGCTGTGATAAAAGGAAACAGATCTGAATATCACATGCAAGGAATGAAGCATGGCATCTCCAGTCAGACATCAAGATCTGACAAAGTGCAAAATACAGTGATTCTTTTTTTATAGTGGTATAGTGTCTTGAAGGATGAAGGATGACTTCAAAAAACTACATTAACTGTAATGCAATATGTATTCACAGAGTAGAATCGTTACAGTCTTCAGATTCCTTTAATATGAAAAATGACATTCTGTTGTTTTAAACCTTCTGGTCAAAGGATGTGATATTTAATAAGAGAGAAAAATGCAATATTCAAGGTATGTTTAGAAATATGTTCTTATCGGTGACTTATGTAAACTGAGTACGATGTCCTCTAGCGCAATGTAAGAGAGCATGTCGTCATTTTAATTATTGTTTCTGTCAATGTTTGATGTAAATATTAATATCCATGATACGCACTGATGACTTTCAATTCTGAACATTAAATATTCAGCACATTAGAATGCACCCATGAATGTTAGTAAGCAATCACGTTCAACATGCTCTTCAATTACATATAACCTAAGGGATGTTTATTCAAAAGCTGTGGTTGTTCATGCAGGGTTTTCAGGAGAAATAGGCATTAAAATTCTACTGTTTATCAGAAAGTTAAAATGTGTTATTCCCCATGATCAGAACATTTTCCTTCATTTAGAAGTACAGTTTGCTATCTCATCTGTGGATTACTGCTTGCCACCTCAGCTTGGAAATGGCTTTCATAAGTTCATAAGGTCATAAGTTCAAAGACAGCATTTTAGGCCAATTATTGTCAAGAAATTCTGATCCCTCCAAATATGGTATGTAGGCCTTTCTACCAGCCCGTGTATCTAAATTCTTTTTAAGTTTCCAGGCTCTTAGATTGTTTGATATTAAATAAGATGTTGTTCTATAGTTTTGTTATTGCAACAGAAATATACTGAGACCTCTTTGCAGACTTGCCAGTTTTCATTATACACTGCATATTATTATGCTTATGCATATTAATTCAGGTATTAATATCTAAATTGAACATTATTTGTAGAACTGGATCATAAAAAATTTTATGCTAAGATTTATTTAGCTCTAATATACCTGTAACAGACACTAAATAATTTTAATGTCTCACATCATGATCCATATACCATGTTCGTCAGCTTCTTAAGTTTTTTGTAAATTTCTTCCAGTCTTCTCAGCTTTCCTCTTGTATAGACACAGAAGAAATGATTATATTACAGGAGAGGTCTGATATACGTTTTGAATACTAGTGTTAATACATGTTTAACCCTTGTTGACAGTTTTCATAACAAAAAGCCCATATGTTTAGTTGCTCTGGCTACTACAAGCTCAGAATGAATTTTAACAGAAAATGTTGAAGTAATTAGCATTGCTAAGTCTTTATATTCCTTGACTTCGTTCCATTTGCAAAGCCATCAAGGAAACCAGTTTTTTATAATTTTATTTGAAAATACATAACTTTATACTTACCTATAGCAAATGATAATCCTATGGCATTTGTCTACTTGCTCACTAAATTTAGATATTCATTGAGTTCATTTATGTCAGAAGGCTTCTGTAGTGTAAATCCAGTTTTACAATCATCAGTGTACTTTGAGATGCAATATTTTTCTCCCTGGTACACCAGAGTGAACAAGGCAGGGCCTAACACAGATCCCTGAGTAATGCCAGTCTTTACATCTAGATAAATAGAGTAAATACTCTGAATCTTAACATTCTGTTTTTTACCCAGCAACCAATTTCCAAGGCACCTTTTAATGTAACTGTTTATTTTGTAATTACTTAAACACTTCATAATAACCACATGTGGTAGGCTTCAAAAGCCTAGAATAAGTCCAAAAAATTGCACCAGGAGACAAACCCAGATCAAGAGATCCTGTTAAATAGTCATAAAAATTAAATTAAGTTGGTCATTGTTATTGTTCATTTCTCCAGGGCGCGAGATGCACTTTTGCTTTTCTACCAGCTGTAATGGACCTTTATTACTGTACTATCATGCTGAGTCTGCGTAACTCTGGTAATGCAGATGTACTACACAATGCAATATTTAACATATTACATGTTCCCAGAGAAGTGATACAGCTTTCATTCAGGTCCCATGCATGAGTCATCGTTTGATTTTATGTTGGATGTTATTATTCATACTCTGCATTCTAAGGCCCTTGTAATAAAATAAGAATTATAGCTATGGGCCAAAATTTCTTACAGCGCATGAAAATAAAATCCTTTATTCTGTACATGTGTAGCAGAATAATAAATATGAATACACAGATCTGAGGGCACAAACTGCATAAAATAAAAGCAACTGGAATGCATTGGCATCTACTCAAGCATTCAGATTTTGAGAGGAAATTATACTAATGCTCTTTCTGTAATCATTACCCTATCTGAGGATGTATGAGCTTATTTTGTTAAGTTTATTTCATAAAGTCCAAAGGAGAGCTGTGTGACTTGAAAATGAATGAAAACGTTTCTAAGTTGCTTCAACTTGTAATTTAAATGATTGTTGGAAATAAAAAATATAAAGATAGATCAGTTTTCATTGTCTGAAAATTGCAGCATTCCATACTATAGTTTAATAGATTATTATACAAAGATTGTTTGTTTGCGTCTTTCGGCTTTTCCCAGTTAGGGGTCGCCACAGTGGAACTCCGGTCCACTAATGATTGGTAGTTGATTTTTACGTGCCGAGTTACCAGCCCTGACGCACCACCTTCAATGAAGGTATGCCCATTGACGCATGTCTCCACGCAGAAGACGCTCTAGCTGAGAATCGAACCAGACAGCGTCTTACTGTGAGGCGACAACACTACCGCAGCACCATCGATTATTATACAAAGATAAGCTCACTAAATACAGTGAATTATCTGCCAGTGTTGTAGTAGGTCACTTGCTCAGGATGACATACATATTTTAATTTAAAACATTTATTTCATAAAAGCAGAGATAATGCATTGAGTCATGTACTTTTCAGTGCTTTACAATATAGTTAAAAACAACTGTGTATCTAGGATAGGTAACTTAAGATTGTTTAAAATGCAGACCTGGAGGAGAGAATTTGAGTCGTCTGTTTCACCCCTGGTGTTCTTTTTATGTTATTATTATTATTTTAATTTCACATCTGCGATGGTATTCAGAGTCCCAGGTTTCCAATTTACATAGTGGTAGCCCATGAAGAGCAGTGTTATGTCCATATGCAAATAAGTTCAGCGCAGCTTATTCACACTGTCTGCACAAGCATGCAGGCACATCTAACTATAGCAAATGTGTAAAATACCTGAAGATAAGCATTAAGCTGAGACCAATTACATGGATAAGGTGTCGTATACCTTGATATATTGCTGCAATTCACAGACAGAAGGCCTGATTTGCATGCAAGACATGTAAAGGAGCTGGAATTTATTTAATTATGACAGTACCATATTAGTTAGCCATTATTTGAATTAGATGGTAAATTCATTTGGGAAATTGTGGACTTGTTAAACTAGGAAAAGTTATTAGGAAATATTGGGAATTATTATTAAGTTCACTTAAGGAAATGTTTGTTTTATTCATATTATGGGCATACTACAATACTGTAAGCTGTTATTTGTAAATGGGAAGTTATTAGAACAGCAGAGAAAATGATTAGTGATCACAAAGAAAATCATTTGGTTTGGTGACCTTCAGTCATTTTGCATACATGACAGAAATGCAGTGATTTATCTGAAGTACCAAAGTGGCAAGGATGTTTTGTTGGTTAAACATGCTGTGCTTTTACTGGGATATTTCCAAGTATCACTGACATTATTATGATTGCAAGAGTGTAGTATGGGCTAATGAAAGGGTGGCTGTATTAACAAGCTGCTACCTTTCTTTACTTGCCTGAATTCTGCATGTGTATACAATGGGGTTTGTGTCCCATAAACTTTTTTTCTGAAGATGGTAGGTGTTGTCTGACTGACAATTTTATGAAAAGTTTTTGTGCATGACTATAGCATTTTATTTACAGAGTCAGCAAGAGAAACAGCAAACAGCAGGTCTGTGGATTGGAAAGTAGATATAACAGGCATAACTACTCTTTGTACAATGATGTGTGTATGGCGTGAAAGGTTTACTATGAATTGCAAGCAGGTGTGAATGTTTCACTAGCATGCAGCATTTTACATCACTTCTCATGACATCTCATTGGTGTTTCCTTTGGTTAGGCTTATTCATGGCCCTTGTGTATGAGGTTGGATCTGATAGGTCCTTACCCTTTTTAGGTATTACAGCCACTGCCGCTTTCTTCAAGGATGTTGGTGCTTCTCCTCCTCTTAAAATACTGTCAAACAAAACCTTCTAGATTTTTATCATTTTTTTTCCTCCTAGCTTTCAAACCTCCACAAGAAGAAAAATAAATTTGAACATTTCACATTTCATCATCATCTTAGTCTAACTGTTCTTTTTTTTTTTTTTTATTATCTCTCTTCCTCTCCTCTCTTCTCCTTTTTATTCTCTTCCTTCTCCCTACCTCTCTTTTCTTTCTCTTTCAAGATCTATTCCATTTTCTTTTTTTCTTTCTCTCTATCTCTCTCTTACATGCTATAAAAATATTAATTTCTTATTAATTGTACTATGTTACTGCCACTTGTTTTTGTTGTTTGGTGTTAGTGTGTTGTTTGTTATGTGTTACATGTATGTGTTGTGTAAATTATTATTGTGGAGCTTTTCTCCCCGGGCCTCCACTGAAAATGGGGGGCCCAATGGGTGGACTTCCCCTCAAGAAATAAAAAAATAAATAAATCATTGATTCCTGGAGACTTTCCTGTTGATTGGTTATACATCACCATTTTTATTTAATTTCCTCCTGTCCTAACTATTAGTAATTGAGCCACATCTACCTCTAAACTTGGCATATTTAATTTTTCCATAATCATTTTCATTTGTACCTTTTCTTGATCTCCATATGACAAAATTAATTATTGAACATAATAGCTAAAACAACATGCACTATACTAACTGCAGATCAGGTTCACTGTTAACCACAGCTACAGCAGTGGAAGAAAAATAAATTTGAACATTTCACATTTCATCAGTGTTACAGAGCCATTCAAATAAGTCACATTACAAACATACACCAATAGCAAAGATGAAATAAAAAGGAAAGAGAGAGAAAAAAGTGCTAACATTTGCCTTCTATGTAATCACTAAAATTCATAAATATTCATTTATCTGGGGAAAACAATTATCCTGCCTTTACAACCTACCTTTCTTTTTTTATAAAGAATATTTTGTGTAGATTCCCTGGGCAGATTAGAACTTTGAGAAACAGCATCGATGTGAATAAAACTGAATAAAGCATTTGAATGGACCAATCTGTTATTATATTAAGGAATCCTGCTTTTTCACATGTAGTGTCACCTATACGTGCAGAAACGCTATCTTTTAAAGCATGTGTTGTCTGACATACATAGAAGTGACCATGGAAATATTCTGCAAGGTAATTCATATTTCTGGTATTGAACATTACCACAGATCTCATTTATATAGTGGAATCCATATTCTTCATTGCTTGTTTGCTCAAAGCTGCAGTGAGTTTGGCCTTCTACCCTTGCTCAGCTGTTTTCCAAAAACCTGCTGTGAACTACAAAAGATAAGTGCTTATTTTCAACTGCTTTCTGCACTTCTGATTAACTAAAACAATATTTGCTGCTAGTCTGATCTGGCTAGAGTTACTGCTACAGGGTTCTGTTTAGGGTATTTTTGACTGGATGATTTGACATTTGGTGGTTCCTGTTTTTTTTGTTTTAAATAGCCAGTGTTTAAACCAGTTTGTGCTTATTGCTCAAAACTGCAGTGAGTTAGGCCTTCTTGCACTTGCTTGCTGTTTTTCCAAAAACCTTCTGTGAGATTACAAAAAATAAGTGCTTGTTTTCAACTGTTTTCTGCACTTCTGATTAACTAAAACAATATTTGCTGCATATCTGCTTAAACTGTGCACCTGTATTTTAGACTTAGTGAATTGAATCCTTACCTCTGTTCTGATGTATCCCCACCCAACTGTTGTGGTCTTAAAGCTTGCTGTCTTTTGAGTTGCCTGCCTCTACTATAAATTTGATATTGGACACTACCCTAGTCCTATTACATCAGTTCATTCTACTAAGTACAGTGACTTCAATTGTGAAGGTCCACCCATTGCATCAAATCATTCTACTGACTACAGTGTGATCAGTTGTGAAGGCCTACTACTTTAGCTTCTTAACCTGGAATTATCTTCTGCCTCCTCACTTTCTACTTAACAAAAAAAAAAAATATATATATATATATATATATATATATATATATATATATATATATATATATATATATACTATGCATCTTCCTACTTCAATTTGCTCCTTGTGCTTAGGTGTTCAAATGCATTTAGTTTGCAGCATTTGTTACTGCTTGTCGGTAACCTGATTAAATTGATGACAATATTCTATTGAATTGCTGCTTTATTTGAGCTGTTTTTTATTGTTGTGATTGTTAGCTAATATATCACATTTGCACTGTTTTAAAGCAATTTACTAATTAACTGCATTTCATTTCTGTTTAACTGTATTTCATTGCCGTTTACTGTAATTAATTACTGTTTAAATACATTTTACTGCATTTCATTACTGTTTAACTGTATTTTTCATACTGTCAGTTCTGTTTTTGTCTGTAAGTGGTTAATCAGTGCTTTTTTGTAAGTTTTACCGTGTTCTTAATTGAGTAGTATAGTCTGGATACAGGTTTGCTGCATCCAGAGCTGTTTGTTTTTGCCTTCTGTGATTCTGGCAGCCATCCTGTGTTTGCCTTCTGTGTTTGTGACAGCCATTTTGTGTTGGTAGGGGACAATTTTCTCTGCTAGTGAGAGTAGCAGGGCTGCCTGGACCTTGTCTGGCACAAGCTGATTGGTAAACAAAGCAGGGGCTAGCAGGATTGGCTAGATTTCTGGGTTACTAGAATCTTCTATTTTTTTGCAGTATTTAAACCCCATGTTTGAGCTGGTTTGGGCTTGTTTGCATGTCATTGATGACAGCTGCACTGTTTTTAACCCATTGCAAGGTATTGCAGCTACAATTTTTTCCTTAGTAGCACTTGTGTGATCACCTAGTAGTACTCATCTTAGACCTTCCACCTTTTACCCCCTTAGCTCTGTCTGGCCACTCTCCCTCAGATTCTGACAAATATGGATGGACAGTTTCCTACAGTTTCTCCTGCCAGTCTGGTTGAAATGCTCATCCTGAGACAGTGTAGAAACTGCCTCATGTACACAAACAACCCTCTACTACTACCACCTAGGAACACAATTTGTGAGAGATACAATTACATTAAGAACCTAGTGTCTATGCTTTCTTCCTCACAAGACAGTATACCTGGCACTGAGAAGGTTGTCAACACAAACACAACACCTCAAACATCACCCACACCTACATAACACACAGCCACATATGTGGAGGTCCTCAACAAAAGCATACCCAAACAAAAGAGACCTCCAGAGGAAAAACACATGCAAACTCCACTGCCCACCACACCACACATAGTCCACACACCTGTGTCTCACAGTCACTAAGGCCTAAACATAAACAAACATATTAGTCATGGGACAGTCCATTGTGAGATACACAGATGTGCCCCTCACTGGGCTGGATAAGGAGAAAGTCATGGTCAGTTGTTAGTCAGGTGCCAGAATCTACTATATCACCCCTGCACTTAAGTCTGCCAACAAGTACTGTTATGACTCTGTCCATATATGCATGCTCTGTCCATATATGCATGAATGACTTGAAACATAACTCCCTGGACTATATGAATCGATCAATCTTGCTGAATATGTGTCCCAGGTAGGTATGTTCCTAACCTTTAGCAGTATTCTACCGTCACTTAGAATAATGGCTCGATACAACCAGAAAATGATTGAATTTAACAATTTAGTTTAGTTTCTGGTGTCATTCCAAGGGGATCCAGTGCCTGACAGCCTGGGAAGACATGACTGACAGACTGCGATTCTTTGCCAGAGATGGCCTGCATCTATCTCCGTTGGGCATCAGGCTTCTGGCAAAGGTTCTCTCCTCCCCCATGGTGCCTTTTTTAGGCAATGCCATGAGATCAAAACTACCAACATGAAAATGTCATCAAAATGCAAATTAAAAGGTCATGCTGCTAAACGCTAGGAGGCTAAACATGAAGCTGCACTCATTGCAAGCATTCTTAACCATGGGAGATGCTGCTAGTTGTGCAGTCACAGAAATCTGTTACAAAGCTGCAGTGAGCACCCCAGCCATGCCAAGTTACTCATTATATCATACAGTCAGACCCCAAACTGTGGACAACAAAGCGTGGAGTTGCAATATAGATTAAAGACATACACACCTCCAGGCTGGTCAAACAGTAAGATTCACAGGAGACACACCAGGTGCAGTTAACCATTGACAAGACTCCTATTCAAAACATAGCTAGTTACAGACCTCCAACTTTGACTCAAAATGCCCACTCCACCTATCTGGACCTCTTCAAAATTATCAAGATTCAACCCTTTACCCTGATCCTGGGCGACTTTAACTATCCAACTATAGATTGGAATAACTACTCATGCCAAAACACAAATGCCCATACACTCCTAGATTTTGTCAATGCAAATGCCATGGACCAGATGGTCAACACTGCTAGAAGAGGTGATAATATCTTGGACTTGATAATAACCAACATGACTAACCCCTGCATCATCCCTAGAGTGTCATCCTCCCTGGTAAGATCCAACCACAAAGCGGTCACTTTCAAAGTCATCATCTCCCCTGAAATCCCCTCAGCTAGGGTCAAACAAAAAACTTTACCAAAGTTGATTACAGCCTCCTGGGGGAAGGTATAAGCAGTTTCACAGCCCCATCACCCTCCATAGGAACTAGCACATATGTCCAAACCTATACCAAAGTACTGTACGAACATTTATATAGCTGCATGGAATCAGGACTACCTGACAGGACAGAATCCTACTCCTCAAGGAAGAGTAAACCTGTCTCATGGACATCTGCGATAAATTAACTCTATAATAAAAGGAAAAAATGCTGTCCATTACCAAGAAGGAGCAGGTGCTTATTTGGAAGCAATCTCTCCTTAGCCTGTACAAGCAAGTAAGAGCACTAGTGAAATCCTCCAAAGTAAACTTCGTGTCTAAACTGGCCACATCTACTAAAGACAGTCATAAGGCCTTCTTCACATATGTCCACAATCTCAAAGGTAGCACTCAGGTTTGCTCAGAACTGGTGGTCAAGGACACCACATACATAAATGCCATAGATATAGCCAACCTGCTGGCAAACAGGTTAAGTGAAAACTTCACCTCTCTGTCCCCCCATTAGTAAATCAGGACATCCCCAGCACCTGCCACCCTCCCCTTACCTCTAGGAAGCAAGACATCACTGCCCTCTGAAAGGCAAAAAATACAGCCTCCATGGGAGCCGATAACATGCCGGGCTGCATCCTACATGAACTCTGGCAGAAACTTGCAGCATCATTAGACACCATATTCAACCAAAGCCCGAGTACTGGCTTCATCCCAGCTGAGTGGAGTACAGCGACTGTCATCCCTTTGCACAAAGGTGGAGCATCCAAGAATCCAGGAAATTATAGCCCCATCAGTCTAACTAGCCTGATCTGCAAGGCCATGGAATGGATTATCATGGACCTGATTATCACAGACATTGGCAACCTCCAAACACTTGATCCCATACAATCTGGTTTCATCAAGGGAAGGTCAAGCCTGTTAAATTTGGTTGACTTCTTTGAGACAGTTACCAAAGCCATGGATGGGGGAAGATTGTGCACACCAACTACCTTGACCTGGCCAAAGCCTTCGATACTATTCCCCACTTGGGCATAACAGATAAATTCTCTCAGCTAGACATCAATCTGTATGTAACCAGACGGGAAGCAAACTGGCCCACTGATAGAACCCACCCAGCCAAAATAGGTGAAGCCACCTCAGACAGTAGACCCGTAATGAGCAGTGTACCCCAGGGATCAGTCTTGAGGCCTCTGCTAATTGGCATATACTTTCCTAAGCTGCAGGCCAAAACAGTTGACTATGGCTGACTAAGTCTGCAGATGACTGCAAGCTGTGCACTGTCATCAATTACCCTAGTGATGTGAACATACTCCAAGAGGGTCTCATCCAAACATATGACTGGTGCCAGAAACATGGCCTCAAACTGAATGTCAAAAAATGCATCATCATCCCCTTTGGGAAGATTAACATCCCCACAAATTATCACACTAATAACAAGGTCCTAAGCATGCAATCAGTCATGAGGGACATAGGTACTCAGTTTGATAGCAAACTGACTTTTGACCACCATATTGCCTCTGATGTATAGAAAGCTTTCTACATGGCCCACCTCATCAGTAAGGGTACCTCATCCAGGGACAATGAGGTCATAAAATCCCTGTATTCTTTCCTTATAAGACTCAGTATTGAGTACAATGCCTCTTTTGGCATGTACCTCACAAAGGACATGCAGCAGCTGGACAGACCACAGAGGTTCCTCACCAGGAGAATCCAGGGCCTCATTCATATATGCTACACAGATAGGCTAAAAGCCCCGTCCCTCTACTCAGTCTCATAAAGACTCCTCAGAGGTGACCTCTGTCTGGCATACAAAGCAATCTCAGACCCCACCTTGATGGAGTGCTGCATATTCACAAGTCAAGCTCCACTCAAGTAACCTGTACGCGCAACCTCAACCTGATCTGTGACATCAGTAGGACTTGTTGGCAGGACAGATTTGTGTCCCAGAGACTCCCCCTTTTGTGGAACAGAATCCCTCTCCATGTCAAGCAGAGTATCTCATTAACCCTTTTTAAGTGTAACCTGGATAACTGGATGGAGAACAGAAAATACACCCCTGGGATTCCACCTGTGTCCCTGCTGGACAGGGGCAACAGGTGCTGACTTGTCGGAACATGGGCTAAATTCTTGGCTAGGCTTGTAAGGGCCTCAGGGCCAATAGCCTAATAACTTCCTATCATCCCGTGATCCTATGAAGAACTGTGCTTTTATCATAACATCACATTTATTATTGTTTCTAAATAGTTTACTTGCATACAGTGGGAGGAGATGCTGTAGTAGCATGTTAGGGTTATCATCCATTTTGAAAAAGTTAAAAATCTGTGACAAGCACTTTTTTTTTCTTCTGCAACAAATTTAGCGTTTGTTGCCTAACCAAATACTTAATTTTCTTGTTATGCGATAAAATTGGCCAGCACTGGTTAATGATATTATCCCAAAAGTAGAAGCACAAGGTATGTTTTCCTGTGTGCTTTTTACATTGGGAAGCATATTATAACATGCCAGCTCTATCCACATTGGAAACCTCAGCTTGAACATGTTGTAAATCCCCACAAGACTACCCATTATGTGTAAAGCCATGTATATGATCTAAAAACATCTCTTCACAATGCTTATGATCACTACAAATTCATTTTCCTGTCATCTACTGTGATTTTGGAATGGTCCTAAGTACATGGCATGGATGGTAACACTACTGCTCTGTGAAATTAAATTCTGTGGACCACAACTCCCCAAGACTTAATTCACTGAAAGTGCAAGCATTTCCATTGAAAAAGCATTGTTGGGGAATCTTGCAGGCAGTAAGTGCCATTACTTGGTGTTTGTCCTCTTTCCTCTTCTAGTGCGACCATGGAGTTGATTGTATTAGTTAGGGGGTGTGAGAGGCTGTTGTGGGTGCATGGGGGCTTGCTTCCTTTAAAAAACACTGGCAATAGTATTTTCAGGAAGTAATGGTCAATGGGTTGCCTTTCAGCAAGGTAGAGACTTGAGGTATAATGGTTTGTTCACTCATAGTGGTGTGATTAGATGGCAGCTGTCGTAATGTGAAAATATATATTTTTGTAAAAAAGGCTTTCTGTCCAGTGTAGTTAGTATGCTCCCACTAATGGGAAAAAGGAAATTCACCCCAGGGATCACGTCAGTCGCCCTGCTAGACAGGGGTCCAGGAAAGTAAATAATAAATGTGAAAAAGCCAGGTGGAATTGTTAGGGTTGGCTGGCCCTGCCCTGGGGCCTAATGAGCATGATGACCTCAACATCCAGAAAATTAATGTTAAAGAGTTTTGCAAGCATGCTAAATTTAAACCCAAAGTCATTGTTGTTTAAATATTTCTAAAAGTCACACAGTTCATCATAGCTTCTTGTCCAAACCATGAAGCAATCATCCAAATATCTACATCAGATATTCATGAATGAGGAAGTATATTATAGTCTGAGTTGTAAATGTATTTACCTTCAAAAACACCATAAACAAATCTGCATAGATGAGAGAAAAAGTTATCCCCACCATGGTCCCTCTAAGTTGTAAACAGAACTCCTTGTTGTAAGAAAACATATTCATACTCAATATTATTTCAGTTACTGGACCCAGAACCATCACTGAATACAAACCTTTATAGTTCTGAGATATCTAACCAGTATTTTAATGTCTCTAGTTATTTTTCATGGGGTATAGATATGCACTGACATCAAATGTGCACAGATACTATTGTCATTCCACCATCAAATCTGGCATAAGAGAGACAAACTGTGTAGTATCCTTAATCCCAGAATATATCCAGAGTAGAGATGGTTTTAAACATTCCTCCAAGAACATGGAAAGTGGCTGTGTAAGTCAGCTTTTGTCTGGCACAGTAGATCCCCTGAAGGTGACACTCATGATTTTTATGTACTTTTGGTAAAATAAAATCTGTGGGTTGGGTGCCCCTACAGTAAAGACTTTATTAAGCTGTGGCAAAAATCCCATTCTATTGTACCCAGTTTTCAAAAAAAATGCAACTGTGGAATCCATGGACAGATACCGCATAAAATAAGGTTTAGTAGTTGACTTAAGACTTTCCTTTCAGGCTAAGCTTCTGGTGGCATTCTAAGGGGGATCCAGTATCTGTCTGCCTGGGATGACATGGTCGACAGACCATGATGCATTGCCAGAGATGGCCTGCACCTGTCACCCCTGGGATCCTGATTACTGGCTAAGGTTCTTGCTGTCCCTATAGTGCCTTTTTTAGGCAAGGTTCAAATGATAAATTCACTACCGTAACAGGAACAGGCAAGCAAAAACTGATGGTAATGCTACTCAATGTTAGAAGTCTAAATCTCAAAATGCATTCACTCGAAGCACTCCTTAAAATGGAAAGCATTGATATCTTTGCAGTGACTGTGACCTGGTTCAAGGCTCCAGACAGCACCCCTGCATTACCAAGCTATAACTCATACCACACTTTTCGGCCACCTAACCTGGATCGGAACACCAAAGGCGGAGGTGTGTCCATATTCATTAAGGATAACCACACCTCCAGGCTAGTTGCTTAGCATAATGCATCCGAGGTTATCCAAGTGCAACTAACTCTGGGTAAAACAGCAATCCAAATTATAGTTTGCTACAGATCCCCCACCATGCCCTAGGATTCCCACTGCTCTTTTCTTGATATACTGGAAAATATTAGGGTTCAACCAAACACCCTAATAATGGGCGATTTCAACTACCCCACCATTAACTGGTAAAACTACTCATGTACAAACTCCTTCACTCAACGCTTTCTGGGATTCATGAATTCCAATGTCCTGGATCAACTTATCCCCACCCACACAAGGGGCAACAATTTCCTAGACCTAGTCATTACCAACATGAGTGACCGGTGTTCCACACATGAAGTCAACTCCTCATTGGTCATATCCGACCATAAGCTAATCACCCTAGATACCCACATCCTGTCCCCACCTCCCATTAAGGAAATCACAGTAAAAATTTACTCCAAAGCCAACTTCATGCTTCTTAAGACAGAAGTGACGAACTTCATAACACCCATGCAGATGGACAATACAGTTATGACTGCTGAATCCTACAAAGATGAACTCTATAAGCACTTACATGAATGCATGGATCATGCTATTCCAAACAGAACCAAGATGCTATCCTCCAAAAAAAGGTAGCCAATCTGGTGGTCCCCTGCCATAAATAAACTCTACAACAGAAGGAAGAAACTGTTGCAAAAGAGAGTAAAATCCCATGAGTGGAGGAGTTCCCTGGTCAGCCTCAGTAAGAAGCTGAGATCCTTATAAGATCCTCCAAAGCTAGCTACAAAAACAAAATTGCCATTGATTCTAGGGACAACCACAAAGCATTCTATAGCTATGTCAAGAATCTCAATGACAACACCCAGATCTGCTCTGAGTTACAGCACAACAGCATGAAAATTACAGAACCAACTGATATTGCCAACGTCCTGGCAGAAAGTTTGAGTGCTAACTTTACCTCCCTCTCACCCCCTAAAGGGCCCATATCTATACAGGCAGAATGCAGAATCCCTGTAATCACAACTACGCAGGTAAAAGCTGCACACTCTAAAGCCAAAAACACAGCATCCATGGGACCGGAAAACATCCCAGGCTGCATTTTACATGAACTTCCGAATGAACTGGCTCCCCAACTAAGCACCATGTTCAATCATAGTCTCACATCAGGCTTTGTGCCCACTGAATGGCACACAGCAACAGTTATCCCACTCCACAAAGGGGGAGCCACCACTGATCCCGAGAACTATCACCCTATTAGCCTGATGAGTCTGGTCTGTAAGGCCATGGAACGTATCATCATAGAACTCATAAACAAAGACATTGGTAACCTCCAAACTCTGGACCCCATCCAGTTCGGGTTTGTAAAAGTCAGATCATGCCTACTGAACCTGATCCATTTCTTTGAGGCAGTCACCAAAGCTGTAGATGAGGGTAAGGTGGTTCACACAGCCTATCTTGATCTCGCCAAGGCTTTCGACACCATCCCCCATTCTGGAATTATAGCAATACTCACTAAACTAGGTATAAATCCCTACATCACAAAATGGGTTACCAATTGGCTCACTGACAGTACCCATACTGTAAAAGTTGCAGACTACAAATCTGACTTCAAATCAGTGACAAGTGGAGTACCACAGGGTTCATTTCTGGGACCTCTCCTGTTTGGTATCTACTTCTCTGAAGTACAGGCTAACACAGAAGGCTTTTGGCTAATGAAGTTTGCAGATGACTGCAAGCTAGGAGCCATAGTTGAGTCCTGAAATGATGTGGACATCCTGCAGAAGGGCCTCACTGAGATAGATGCCTGGTATCAGAGCCATGGCCTAAAGCTGAATGCCAAAAAGTGCATTGTCATCCCCTTTGGTAAAAACTCTGCACCCATGAACTGCAACATAGGCGGCAGTCTGCTTAATGCCGAATGTGTGATAAGAGACCTGGGGATCCAGGTGGACAGTAGTCTCTCCTTTGATAATCACATCACCACAGTAGTCAGGAAATCCTTCTACGTGGCACACCTCATCACAAAAGGGTACTCATCTAGGAAAAAAGAGGTCATTGCTCCCCTCTACTCAACACTCATTAGACCCATTATAGAGTACAATGCCCCCTTTTGCAATGTACCTCACAAGACATCTGCAGCAGCTGGAAAGGCCACAAAAGTACCTCGCAAACAGGATTACTGGCCTCAAACAGATGCCCTACACTGACCGCCTCAAAAAACTCCAGCTTTACTCCGTAGCATATCACCTACTTTGAGGTGATCTCTGCCTAACATATAAAGCTATGTCAAACCCATAGCTGTTGGGCATGCTACATCTAAAGAAATCCCAATCCCTCCGATCTGCACGCTCTAGGGACCTAAACCTTGTCACCACAATAAACAGGACATGCTGGAGGGATAGATTCCTGTCCCAGAGACATCCCATACTCTGGAACAAGCTACCCATCTATGTCAAGCAAAGTTCCTCATTAGCACTCTTCAAGAAAAATCTTGATAAGTGGATGGGATATAGGAAATACACCCTAGGGATCACTTCTGTGGCTCTGCTCGACAGAGGCACAGGAAAATAACTTTCTTGGGTGGTGTAAGACAGGGAACCTTGTTGGCTAGGCTTATTTAGGCCCTTGGGCCGATAGCCTAGTACCTACCTATGAACCTATAAAGTCTGGTATCCCATATCACCACCCTCTTCTTTGTCAGCAGTTGTTTTTTACCTGCATTGTCCATGGGAATTCACAAGAGCAGCATTTTATAATCTAAGTTTGCATTTCTTGTGACCCACTGTAAAGGAATTGTTAAAATTTAAATCATGCCTGACCATGCCCTGGATTGGTAGGGGAATAAAATTTAGATTTATAGTATTTGAAATTTACTACATCAAAATCATAGCCTTCTCTATTTCGAGGCTTTCTATAAAACCATGATTTCAAATTTAACAAATGTTTAATCTCACTAAGATCATGTGCATTGACATCCTCAGGAAGTACTGAAGAGGGTACAAACTTTAATCCTTTATTTAACATGCTATTTACCCTCCTGCTGGAAACATCAATAATTAAGTCATTCACATTTTTCCCAGCAATACTACCTCTAGTTAAACACAAAGTGCATTCAGAAACAGGGTGTCTGAATCTAACCCTGTGTTTGCAGATGTCCCCACCTTAAGTGCAGGTAGTACTGCTCTGAGTAATATGACACAAGGAAGCAAAAAATAAAATTATTGATGACTTTAGAGATTTCATGAGTGTCAAATGTATTACAGGCAATGCTATAAAGCACCTTAGTAGCATTTATAAACACATAATATACTTATAATCTGCAACTGTAGTAGGTGCTGAGATCTTACAAAGAGATCCCGTGACAAACTTGTTTAAAATTTGAAAAATGCATGTATTGCTATAGACTGCAGGGTTTGATAAAACAGGACTACAACTTTTTAGAAAGGTGTGATACAGTAAATTGTATGTAGGATTGTATGTAATATTTATTTAAAATAAAATAATCCAAAATTCTTTGTAATGAATATTTCTGAACTAGCATTACATTTAACTATGAGGCCCGGTTTTAGGGCAGGTTGAATTAAGCAGAGAAAATAAGATGCCAGTTAAGAAGAACACGAGGAATTAAATCATTATCTGAATACATGGTCTGAATGCCTAGTTTTACATTTGAATTTGAATTGGATGACTTTTTTATCCAATGTCGCCATGACTTTACAGAATGACATGTTCTGTTTAAACTGTAGACCCTGTATACTTCATACAGATTATGCGTTTCCTGAATTACTGATTATTCTACAGTTTGTATTGAGATGAGGATATGTACATTAATTAGAAGGATTAGATGGACCACTTTTCCTTACTGTCCATGCATTGCCCGATTGCCAATGTAGCTCTTTATTGAGAGGGGCTAGCCAAGGGTATTTTTTTGCTCTGAGTCTCCATATTTTTAACAACTTGTCATTGAAGAACGTTAAAATATTTTAGAGGCATGATAATGGACGGTACCAGGCAATGACCACTTCATACACTTGGTAATACCTGACAAGGAGGAAGGCCGCAGGGACATTGGTCACTAGGACATCTAAACAGGTGCTATTTACTTGCAGAGTGGCTTGGCCCATTTGGTTCAATAACATGTTGAGTGACATTAGTCATGGACAGATTTTAATTGTGATGAGTTTCCCTGATTTCTGTGCAGTCCATGTTTAGGTGATCATGGATTATGTGTTCCTTGCTTTGATAATGCTGAGAGATTTTAGTGTGTGTTTCTTGACTAGACCTATAGAATACGGAGAAGGCATGTGTATGATCTAACTAGGAGCTGAGGCTCTGTTTGTATAGCTTCTGTACATGCTTACTGATTTAATATCCACATCACCTTTATGAAGGCTTCATCTATGACCATAATATGCCTCAAAATTTTTTTATTTTTTACTTTTTTTTTTTTGAAAGACAATATTCTTTTTTTCAACCAAATGTCTGTGAGGGCCATAACTTTTGAAAAATGCTTGTAGAACCTGCAGTCTAAAGTTGTCCACTTAACATTGATATTACAGATGTTGAGAGATACTGATGTTAGAGATCTGTTCTGAGTTGTTGGTGTATGTTTATTAGAGCTGTGAATGTACTAGCTTAAGATGCATTGACACTTGATCAAAATAGTTTAAAATAAGTAAGTTCTTTTTGTCCAGCTGATCTAATGGAGGTCTTCTGATAAGCTATCCTCTGCCATTTAGTTATTTATCACAGATTCCTTGCAACTTCTAGGTACAGATGTATGAACAAGATTGAGTAGTAAGCATAAAATGTGAAAATTCAAAGAATACTTAGGATGTTATATACATATATAACATAAATAGATAAATATAGTATAAACAGGTGCATTAAAATATTCATTTTACAAGAAAACTTGGCAAAGATTTCTCACTGAAAGTTGTGCAGTCAGATAAAACAGCTACCTGGCTGGCACTGTATATTAAATAGAAGAATGCATATCACTGCTGCTAACCAGTGCTGAGAGCTATAAAAACATAACAGAACATGCTCTTAAATACTTACAATGCTGGCTGACGATTGAAATAAATGAAATAAAAATAAACAATGCTAATAAAACAGTTAAAAAGACAAATATTGGCAGCAACATTACTGGACATCTGACAGCTGATGTTGAGAAATGGACCTACATTGCCTAAATAAACATAAATGTTAGGGTTTCTGAACAACATATAAGCAATATTTCCTGTTAATATCCATTAGGTAGATGGACTCCATCCCAAATAGGTGTTTAGCAAATCTTACAAAATCAGACTAAATGCATTTAAACAAATGGCCAGTTAAATATCCAAGCTACAACTGATGTTCTAACCATATTTCCAGTAAAATCAGAATTCCTGTAAGTAATCTAAAATACACATACTAATGAAATATAAAAAAAATCTTAAACCAGTTAGCACTAGGTTACTTCTGTATCATCTACATGGAACTCAGTGGTGTGCTTACGTATGCATATTCCCCTTGACCATGACTTGAAAGCATAGCATTGTTTAAATATCTTATACTATCATCAGCAAATATTTCAACTGGCTGTGCATTGGGGTGTTCTTTTTTCCTTTTTTTTTTTTTTTGAAAAATGTTGGTGTTCTTTGGATGGCAGAAATAGAGCATTTTCTCCTCTTCTTAATTGCATCCATCTCATACCATACAGTTGCTTGCAAACTGTCTTCCTCATGACAACCTAAAGTGGCATTGCCAGTAGATACAATGTTGGCACTTATTTTGGGTAACCTCCTGAAGCTCTGGAGCTAAGGTAGGGTACCTTTCCCTTGCATAGAACTTGTTTGTCGGCTATTGCAGTCCTCTTCAGGACTGATGATTGGCTACATTACGCTCAGCACTGGAGCTCATTAATTCAGCAGATTTTGGTCATGCTTGCTTACCAGATTCATATATAGTTATCACACAGCTGAGTCAAGGAATTAGGACAAAAGTTCTAACTCTAAAGCTTGAGGTTACATTTATAGCAATACAATTGTATGCTAATATAAGCAACTTTACAATTTCTGTGGTGGGTGGTAGAACTGTTAATCTTTTCTTTCTTAAATGATTATCAAAAGAAAGGGCAGGCTGGAGTGGAAGAATGAATTAACATGTTTAACAATTTTGCTACAGAGTTGATTCTAGAGGAAGGGCATTGGGAACTTCATTTGATAAAAGCTGACATCCCATAATGTAAATAGATTCAAACGGATACGTAAATCAGCATTTCAGTTTGGTCCACTAAAGCACATCACAGGGAATGTCAACTGGAAGGCATATTAAAGGAACACCCCATGTCACAGACTTGTTTCACATCACACTGTTAACCCACCCAGAGTGTAGAACAAATAGGTGAGGCAGAGAAAAAAGTCTAGTGCAGTTAAATCAAAGGAATTTTCAGAGATACATTACTACCTCTTATATATCATCAAATCCCATACCAGATTAATTTATGAAAACAGGCCCTACATGGCATTAGTACCTGATAAATGAAAAGATTTTTGATCTGACATCAGAGTTTAAAGCTCTACTGTTTAAGAGAGTGATATAACATTATGCATGATTCTGAAATTCTGACACAGCCCCAAATCATAAAAAGCACAGTAGAGCCCACAGATATCTATTTCCTGAAAGTTCTGAGTCAATATTTCAATATAACCTTCATAGAGCAGTGCAGCAAATGATACATTTTCACACTTAAATAATGCCATCTTGACCACATTTTGAGCATGTGTCAAGCATAACTTATCGACTGGCATATTAAGGTTAAAGTAGATCTCCCAGTCTAAAGGATGCAACACATCTTGAATGACAGGAGCAATTAAGGCTTTATGTGCTGTTGGGTTTTCAAAACACTCACTGGAAGTCTGCCGATGTGGTCTAAAATGTATCCTATTTCAGATAGACTGTGGTAGTGTATGCACAAAAAAAAAAAAAGAAAAATCCCCATATATGTCAAAACTGAGCTGCTGTATATTATTTTATTTTACATATGCATAATTTTGTTAGCCCACTCTAGGTGGTTTTCAGGACCATGCAACATAATTGCGTATTGTACATACTGCATTAAGTGGGTGATTTTTATACAATATATTCATTTCATGGTCTCATGTAGAAACTGCTGAATTGCAGGCATAGTATTGTCCGTGAGTAAGCTGTAAGTCAAAAAAAAAATCCTGCATTACCTTAACAAAGTCTACAGCTGTCACAAAAGGTAAATGGAAATTGCACACTTACTTTAAGCTTATGTCTCTGGGGGATAACTAGACAAGTATAATCTAGATGTGATAATACTTTCCGTTCATGTGCTTGCACTACTGTCATGGACAATGACAATTCATCAGATGCAGGCCTCCATTATTGTTGCTTGGTCTAATATGAATTGTAGACACAAAAGTAAAGCTATTACTTATGCTTCTTAAATGGAATAGAAAGATGTATTTCTAAAGGCATGGGGAAATATAACATTTAAAATGTACTAGGCACTTTTCTGTTTTGAAGAGCTAATGGTGCAGATGAAATAGAATATGTAAATCTGGCAAATTGTGACATGTATTTTACATATACATTTTTTCCCCTGCAGCTTTTACTGTAACTTCCTTAACTTTAAGTGGTAACAGCTGAACTGACAATAATTTGTTAAAGGATGGTCATTTGAAAAAAAAAAAAAAAAAAAAAAAAACATTACCAGTCTTTCAACAATAAAATGACACTCCATGGCAATTTCTTTCTTTTCTCTAATATTTGTGAAGCTAATAGTTGCTTATTAAGAAAAAGATTAAGGGTACTTTATTTTTGATGATGGTGTGGGTGCCACTGACCATTCATAAAAAACTTATTTTCAGGTCTGACCATAAGCTAATCACCCTTAGCATCTACATCCTACCCCCACCCCCCAGTAAGGAAACCTCCATAAAAAACTTCTCCAAAGCCAACTTCATGCTACTCAAGTTAGAAGTGACAAACTTCATGACACCCATGCAGACGGGAACTGAAAGTTCAACTGCTAAATCCTACACTAAGGCACTGTACGAGCACATCCACTCATGCATGAATCTTGCCATCCCAAATAGAACCAAGATGTGCACATCCAAAAAAAGGAAGCCAATCTGGTGGTCCCCTGCCATAAACAAACTTTACAACAAAAGGAAGAAACTGTTGCAGAAAAGAGGAAAATCCCAGGATGCAAAAAACTCCCTTACCAGCCTCAGTAAGAAGCTGAGATCCATCATAAAAACCTTCAAGGCTAATTATGAAAATAAAACTGTCAGATTCCAAAGACAACCACAAGGCATTTTATAGCTATGTCAAGAATATAAATGGCAATGCTCAGATCTGCTCTGAGCTACAACAGAATGGCATTAAATATATTGATCCCAAGGATAATGCAAATATCCTGGCAGATCGATTCAGTGCCAACTTCACCCCCTAAAGGGCTTATCTCAATACCAAAAGATTGCCAAATTCCAGTAATAATGGCCACACAGGTAAAAACTGCACTCTCCAAAGCTAAGAATATAGCATCCATGGGACCAGACAACATCCTGGGCTGTGTACAACATGAACTACAAAATGAACTGGCATCTCACCTAAGTGTCATGTTTAATTATAGCCTCATCTCAGGCTTCGTGCCCACTGAGTGGCGCACAGCTACAGTTATCCCATTCCACAAGGGGGGATCCACCTTGGATCCTGTAAAATACCGCCCCATCAGTCTGACGAGCCTGATCTGCAAGGCCATGGAATGTATTATCATGGAACTTATAAGCAAATACATTGGCAACCTTCAAACACTGGACCTCACCCAGTTTGGGTTAGTGAAGGGGCGATCTTATCTCCTGAACCTGATTGACTTCTTCGAATTAGTCTCCAGAGCTGGGGATGAGGGTAAGGCAGTCTACACAGCCTACCTGGACTTCGTCAAGGCCTTCAACACCATCCCTCACTCTGGAAACATATATAAACTTATTAAGCTGGACATTAACCCCCACGTCACTCGATGGGTTGCCAATTGGCTTACTAACAGAACCCACACTGTAAAAGTAGCCGACTCCAAATCCAGCTGCAGACAAGTAACAAGTGGAGTACCTCAGGATTCAGTCCTGGGACCACTCTTGTTTGGCATCTACTTCTCTGAAGTACAGGCCAGCACTAATTTATTTATTTATTTTTTATTTATTTATTTATTTAGTTATTTATTTATTTACATTTGTTGACCGGGAGTGTCCGACTGGACGTAGGTCCATTTTCAGCGGAGGCCCGGGGAGAAAAGCTCCACAGTTAAAATAAACAGACAGTAGTTACATTGGATTACATAGTGATTAACAATTTAACATAGCAATTACTTACAACATATTTACAGAGGAAGAACATAGTACATCAGTAGACAACTAGAATCTTTATCTGTGAAGTACATAACAGACATTAACAAATGTTACAATGAGAAGTTCCTGCTGTATAATAAGTACTAGGCTTATGAGCATCTGAGCTTGCTATAATCAAGGTAGTTAGTGGAGTGGAAAGAAAGGTAGTGGTTGGATGGGGTGGGTGATATTAGAGTGGGAGTTGCAAGGGCATAGCCAGCATGTTTTTAGTTTTAACACTAAGGGACTCTGGCTAACAAAGTTCACAGATGACTGCAAACAGGGAGTCATTATTGAATCCCCAAATGATGTGGATATTCTACAAAAGGGCCTTACAGAAACAGATACTTGGTGCCAGAGCCATGGACTCAAGCTCAATGCCAAGAAATGTATATTTATCCCCTTTGGGACAAAACACATACCCATGAATTACCACATAGGTGGCAGTACACTAAACACTGAAAGTGTGATAAGAGACTTAGGGACACAGGTGGACAGTGGTCTCACCTTCAATAACCACATCACCACAAAAGTCAGGAAATCCTTCTATGTGGCACACCTCATCACTCAGGTCTTTTCACCCAGAAAAAAGGAGGTCATTGTCCCACTGTACTCATCCCTCATTAGACCCATTATAGAATACAACACCCCATTTGGTATGTACCTCTCAAAACATCTGCAACAACTGGAAAGGCCATAGAAATACCTCACGAAAAGAATCACATACCTAAAGCAGATGCTCTATGCTGACCATCTAAAAAAACTCCAGCTATATTCTATCGCATATCGTCTACTCAGAGGCAATCTCTGCTTAACATACAAGGCCATGTCATACCCAGAGCTGTTGGTCATGCTACACTTAAATAAATCCCAATCCCTCAGAGCCACATGCTCCAGGGTCTAAACCTTGTCATCACAATGAACAAAACATCCTGGAGGTATAGGTTCCTGACCCAGAGACTCCCCGGACTCTGGAATAGACTGCCCATACATGTCAAGCAGAGTGCCTCTTTGGCCCTCTTCAAAAGGAACCTTGACAATTGGATGGGAGATAGGAAATTCACCCCAGGGATCACGTCAGTCGCCCTGCTAGACAGTGGTATAGGGAAGTAAATATTGTGGGAAGAAATAGCCAGGGAATTTTTATGGCTAGGCTTGTATAGGCCCTAGGGCCGGTAGCCTAGTACCAACCTATGAACTTATGAACCTATTACTATTTTAGTTAAAGTCTAACTGAAAAAGTAACAGTCAGGTGAAATGTCTTTTTTAAATGGTTGTTCAAGAAATGATTCCTTTCCATAAAAAATATATTGGTATGAAAACAGTAGAAGTATAAGCTGAAAACTATGCAGTCATCAGGCATAACAAACCTTGGGTTGGCTTCAGGATGTTTTTTGTACAGCATTGCAAATGTGAAACACCTAACTGCCTACCCCGGCACATATTATAAAGTAAGGGAGCATATACAAAATGGTGTGTGATAAAGAGATCAGATGGAAAAGCAGATCAAAAGTCTGAAGTATACTGGACCAGAAAAAAAGAAAGCAATGTGTTATGCATTTCATATAAAACTACAAACACAGAAACAGACACTAGAAAGAAATGTTACAGCTGACCACAAATACAGAAACATGCCAGGTATGCAGCATCAAGGTATACATGCAAGAACACTTAATGGAAAACACTAGACAAATATGCCACAGATCTGAGTAGAACTGCAGTAACTATTTAACAGTAGATGCCAAAATATACAACCTTAAAAGGACAGAAAAAAACAGACCTGGGGTAAATATAACTATCAAGCAATAAATGAAGCTTGCAGCATGGACCTAGTTGTCCCCCACTGCTTGTGGCTCAAGCTCAAAGGGATATAGCAGTGCTTCTTCTCTGGCCATTGGACACTCAGTAGCATTTTCATTCCCTCTTTTATTTAGGACAAAATATAGAGAGGGAATTATGTTAACAACTGACCTGACTGACCCACAGAGTAGCCAACATGATTTGGATTCTGAGGGACTAAGGGCGAGCATCTCTGAACAAGCAGCAGCCTAATAAGTTCAAGGAAAAATCCCGGGACAACTTGATGGTTTGTTTCATGCATTTTAGGGCTATAATTATTGAAAAGCCACCTTTACAACATTTACCTTTATTAAAATATTTTTAGTCATCGGTGAAGTTCTGTACTGAGTGGAGGTCTGGCTAGTATGATCAAAAGTTTAGACAAATCAAAGCCATCAAGACAGAGAGTTGAAACGGGAGGAACAGCACACTGATACTTGCTGGGAGCGATGATTGAATGGGGGTATTATAGAGAAGTGCTGAGGACCAGGCAGGATTTAAGTTCAAAGCTTTGTGGGCATAGGACAATGTGAGTGGCCATCATGTAGATTTCCCAATGTCTATTTTCACTATGGGGTTGGGGGTGGGGCATTCAACCTGTATATGCTGGTTTAAGGATTGCTCCAAAGGCTGTAGATTCATAAATACTTCTCAGGTTAAAATTGAAGCATGCCAGCAAAACTATCAAAATGAAGAAAAGCCTCATTTTGAGGCTGTAAGAGTCCCAATTCCTTTTGTGTCTCCAAACATTTTTTTTATGCTTTGCTCACCAATCAAACTTGACATTTTACCTTATTTTTTAAAAATGCTTCAGATAAGCAAGTCAGTCTAGAATTGTATAAATTATTCACTTTTCTACTTTTCTGAAAATTGAATACATCCACCTATGTCTGCACTTGTAAGAATTTAAGATCAATATTAAGCAAAGAGGGAGCAGTGAAGGAATTATTGGACAAGGAGATTTGTGAAGGGAAACTTACAGGCCCCTTTCAGTTTCCTTCATTTCAATAATCAAAGAAGCCTACAAGGGATAAAAAAATTACAATTTAAATCCAAACCACCAAAAGAAAAACACCAAAGCAATAACATAACCATGTTTATTAAGTGCTTTCATTCCAACCAATATGAAACTTCATCAGAATGTGAGGAATCCCTTCATTTGAATCTTTTACAATTTCTCTACTAGGTTTGGTGCAAATAACTGGCTAACTCAGCATTTTTCTTATCCATACACATCTTCAGGGAATGATGGTATCTACAAATGGGATGTCAAAGTGCAGTGCTCAACTTTTGATGATGTGATTAATACTATTCTTCAGTTTATGTGTCTTTGTTTAGAAAATTTGGATGTGGAGTTGGAGTTTTGACTACTTCCTGTTTGCATAAAGGATTGGCACCTTCTGGGAATGTCCTTTTGGGCAGTTATTATTTTGACAGGGCCATGCTGTGCTTTGTGCCAGGTTTGAAAAGGTTAGCTCAACATTACAGTGGTGTCAGAAAAAGAGATTCCCTAGGCAGCAGGCAATTCACTACCTCAACAATTTTTTGATTGTGATAAAAGGGAAGCAAGGGATAAGGGAAGGTATGACTGCATGTCAGAAGATGTGTCAGCTAGGGGGTGTCCCTTGCTTTCACATAAAATGGATGGCCATTGTAAATGCCTCATAGTTTGGGGTATTGAGGTGGAAGTAGTAGCCTCATCTTTTAGATTAACGAATAAACTTTAATACAAAACCAAAAAACAAAGGTAAGCACTTTCACAGTCCACGGACTGCTTCTCCAGACCTATTAAACAGTGTCTCACAAATCAGAATTTAAATACCAAAGCAACCAATCAGCTGCCATAGAATATACCTAACTTATAATGGCAAACTAATGTGGAAGGGGGCGTGCCTTCAACACTGGTTTTAGAGAAACACGTTCATTAATACCACGGTATTTATCTGCACTTAAATAAGTAATCCACTTCTGTTCTCTCATTTCAGTTAAGTTTTTAATATCACCGCCTGTTATACTTGGACTGAGGAACTCTATAGCCATGAGTTAAAGCATATGTTCCTGACGTGCATTGCTCAGTTTCTTGTTCTTAATATCATTCATGTGCTCTAAAATTCTGTCTTTAAAAAGCCTCTTCATTTTTACCTACATAAAGCACAAACCACTTCTCTCAAAAAGCAAAATATATAAGATTGCACAACATGTTTCTGATAAAGGACAGGAACATATGTTTCAACTCATGGCTATAGACCTACTCAGTCCAAGTATAAGAGGTGGTGATTTTAAGAATTTAACTGAAATGAGAGAATAGAAGTGGATTATTTACTGAAATGCACAGGAAAGCTAAGGAAGGGCTGGGGGAACTAACAGATCAGCATTAGTGGTGCCAACAGAGTGACACAGTGTGTTGATGCTTTCAGCGCAACTAGAAGCAAATCAGCGCAGTCAGGCAGAGGTAAGCATACGCTAATACCGCTGAGTGTACACTTGAACCAGCTATCAATAAGAGGAATAAAGACATTTTGGGAGTTCTGACTAAAGGGAAAAATGAAAATAAAAGTGCTTATGTCCAACTATATAGCTACAAGTACAGTGGTGCTGCATGGAGTGCAGCTTGGCACACTGCCATACAATTATAAAAAGGAAAACACAATAGACACACTGCCACACAATAAAAAAATAAGGAAAACACAATAGACACACTGCCACACAATAAAAAAAAGAAAAACACAATAGACACACTGCCACACAATAAAAAAAAGAAAAACACAATAGACACACTGCCACACAATAAAAAAAAGAAAAACACAATAGACACACTGCCACACAATAAAAAAAAAGAAAAACACAATAGACACACTGCCACACAATCTTCTTCTGCTTTTGGCTTTTCCCGGTTAGGGGTCGCCACAGCAGATCACCTGTCGCTCATGACTGGCAGTGGAGTTTGACACTATCAAGTTGCCAGCCCGGCACCAAACCTTCCACAGAAAGCAGACACATGCATGGACTCATACCTAGGGCCAATTTAGAATGTCCAATCCACCTACAGAATAGACAAAGGACCGAACTAGAAGACAACTGTAACAGAGGCATGATACTCAGATGCTCAGCAAGAATAACTCCCAGCAGTTCCAAGACAGCATCAACACATGCCTATTAATGCTGCTCACTATGAAAAATGCAGATTACTTTCAAATGCTCTCACACAAATAAGTAGCTTAGAATTGTTAAACTAAATCAAGTGTAGTACTTTCCTGGTCTAGAAGGGACTAGAAAAGTCATCAAATCAGGAGGAACATGTGACATGTTTTATTCTCATGCACAGAGGTAAAGCTCAGGGCAGTCCAGCCAAAACGACAAGAATAAGTAGAAATTAAGCAAAACAATGATTTTTTTTCTGGAGCTCTAAAGAAGTCTCATTTCATTTAGGTGATAAGAGTACTCAGTTTCATTGTAATAAGTACACTGTTGCTATGAATTTCTGACTCTATACTTTGCAAATGCATATGTGCATGGTTGCCACTACAGATGATTGCAATAGGAAAGACCACACCATGCAATAATGAATGTTTTAGTTGTCAATGCACAATGCCACCTTTTAAAAAGACAGAGGCACACTTTCACGTGCACATTAAGTATAATAACTTTGAGAATGTATAACTGTGATGATAAGGAGAAACTTCCTTACCCCCCCCCCCCAATTCCATTTTCTCAGTGATTTTACAAACTGGCAAACTTGCAACTGTTCTTATTCTGAGATTATTCAGTGTGATCATATCTGCATGTCTGTTGCACACCAGTTCGTTGTGCATACTATAGCAGTTCTTTGATTCTTGTTTGGAGACCAGGCTGCTAGGGTTACCTCACCTGCTATTGCTACATTAGCTACTGCTGATCCTCAGCAGCTGATAATCTACTCTGAAGTATTTTCTACAACTCTTGGCTCTTTTTTATCAGTACTATACTTTCCGGTGTTACTGCCATTTTCCATTTTAATGTTTTATTAACACCATGCCATCTGCACGCATTTGTGTCTCAGGCGTAATATGTCATTAGCTACACTTGCATGCCCCATTATTTCACTTTGCTGTTTAATGCTCTCCACTAGTCCAGGCTATATTCACCATTTTAATGAACTGCAAAGCATCAGGACATGATCATGACCTTCTTTCTTCTTGGTATATAATGCATAAGTTATTTATAGTTCTGTACCCATAAGCGCTTCATTCTTGAAGGTCTGTCTTATCATTGCAGTCTCCATTCTGTTCTGTATATTTACATTTTATATATGCTAGTTGCAGCAATGTACCAGAGTTAATTATAATCTATTCTGCACTAATATAAAACAGCTTTTCTGCTTTTCTTACACAAAATGTTTTTCAAAAGCTATCATAAATCATAGAAGCTACATCAAGTGTTTTACAAATTGTAAAATCAACTGAGATGACAGCACAAGTGTCTGTAAATTAATGAAACTGAAATAGCGTTTAACTAAAACCATTGAGTTACACTAGGGAGATCTTCTGCAGTGTTACGCCTTCTGCCATGTATCTGCTAACAAAATAATTAATAAAGATTGTCATATAAAAGACTATGTTGCAAGGCATTGAGCACAGCTCCGCATGTCTTGTTTTTCACACTTACTTTGAGGAACTGCAGTCTCAAGTTAAATTTAGCTGATGTGTGCCCCCCTATCAGCTGTTTTCAATTCCTCCCATACTGACATTTGTTTTACTGAATAAAATGCAAGTTGCAGAATTAGAAATGATCAAACCGGCCTTAGGTTTGTGTATAGTGTTTGTGTGTGTGTGTGTGTGTGTGTGTGTGTGTGTGTGTGTGTGTGTGTGTGTGCGTGTGTGTGCGCATGCATATGTGAGCAGCCAACTTAAGCTGCTAGCTGCAGTGTGGAAGATCAGATGTTTTCATCAATTATAAACTGCATTACATTATTCCATTAAAGATTTATTTATTTCAAATTTGTTAACCAGGGTTGAGCAGTGATCCAATTAAACAAAATTCAGTCTGACACTGGAGGAAAAGACAAAATATACATGATATCATATACTGAGTTAATGCCAAAACACAAAACACATGCATGTTGAACTGATTTTTTTTAGTTTTCTGACATTTATTTCATGTTCCTTACCACTGCTGTTATCTTTCTGAGGGAGACTTCTTATTTCATTGTTAATTCCCAATTGCAAGTGACCATGTCACTGTAAATGCTCAGACAACTGTTTGGTTTCATCTAGTATTTTATGTCTCCACTGTTGATAATGTATTATTTTTGGAATATAGACAATTCGGTAAGTGTTTATAAAGTTTGCCCCAATTCCCAGAAAGTTTTAATGGGTTAAATTCAAAAATAAATATCCAGAATTATTTGCCCCCCCCCCATGGAGGTTAGGGGTTTCCCTTTTAGTTAGAGATGCACCATTCTCTAAGTCTCAAAAACAAAGATAGCTTCTGAACCTATGTCAAAGTGATAACCTGTCTTCACAAATATTCTTTAGTCAAACTGTGATCAATTTTCATTTCTGCAGTCAGTCACAGTCAAAAACAAATAGCACAGTGTGTTATGCAAAATAGCGCTAAGAGAAGTAATATGCAGGGAGGAAGAACATATCGACTGCACTATGAGAAAAACAGTATGGTATATATCACATGCAAATGACCACATACATTGGGGTTGTCACCTTTCGCTGTGCCATAAAGCAGACCAAAGCCACACCATTTGCCCCTAATCCTTCCTCTCTCTCTCTTCCTCTGCCTACTGAACCCACCTCCACACTCATTTTGAAATGTTAATGGACATGTCCAAGGGAGGTGGAATGCTCTTTTCCCCATCTTGGACCTGACCACATTACATTAGTGGTGATTTTGCTTTAAAAAAACGTGAGATCAATTTGATGTTGTATATTAAAATTCTGACTTTTTTTTAAGAAAAGCAGCAGTACAGTCAGATCTGAGACATGGATCTTACATGGACTAAGATGTAAGAAAAACTTTTGTGCACTGCTAAAGAGTACCTTTGTAAAGACCAAAGAAAGGCACATTTATGTTTCTGAGGATAAAAACAGGAAGACATTTTCTGGCTGTGAAGTTACATAATGGGAAAATGTCATGGGAGAAGAATTGGTTGATCATTGCCTGTTGACATTTTCGCTCACCATGGTCAGTTGTTATATGATGACAAATAATAGGCGATATTAAGAGTTCTGGAAGAATTTTCTGGTATTTTATTTTTATTTTTTGATGGAAGTCTCATAAATCCTCGAGCTAAAATAATTATAGATTACTTTTCTACTTATAAGCTCTGTGAACTGCTCCAAATAATGGAACGTATCCTTATGGCACTGGTTAACTATGTACTCAGAAGTGATTTCAGTTTATTATTGCTAGTCCTGCCTCTGCAAGGAGCTCATGCAGAATTTGAACTTGAAAGTGTCACTGGAGAATCACAGCTGAAATGGAGAAAGGAAGGTATTCTCCCTCCCACTGAACAAACTCTGGCATTCCGTTTGTGTTACTAAACAAAATTAGGGTTGCGACCTTTTGCTGTGACCAATACCAGACAAAAGCCACACCCCTCACAACTCCAATAACCCCATCTATCTTTCTCTACTCTTCACCCACTTTACAGCTATTTCTTAATGTCATGGGTACATCAGAGGAGGAGGAGGAACGTTCTCTTTTTCCAATAGTCTGCTTGTTTTTTTTTTTACAAAATACTGGAGTTTGTATAGTGTTTTCCAACTTACTGGATAGTTGATTTGATTTCTCAATATTCAGAAAAAAAAATCACATGGGTGGCAACTCTAAACAAAATAGCATGGTTTCTTCAGAGCATTCTGGATTGTGGAAAATCTTTCTGCTTTCTAGGTGGTCTAGAAAAAAAATGGGTAGGTGACAACTGTAGATTACATGCAACCGAGTGTCAATATGCAAATGACAGCCATTGTATATGTAATTGACAGAATTAAACATGGTGAATCAAATCAGAAATATATTGAACCACAGTGATCAGCCATTATGATTCTGAATACCAGGATTTCCCAGTGTGCAGGTCCATTTGATATGATAACATGCTAGGAGTAACATCTATTATCAGCTTAACATTTCTCTGATGCAACTGTGTATCCTGTTTCTTGAAACTGTTCTCCCCAGCTGCCTTCTACAATGCCACATTCCCCCTACTTTGTTTCACTGCTGTCATGCACATCTTAGCGTACACCCTTCATGGGAGGACTGCAAGCTTTCCCTCTCTGTACTTTATATTCACTCAGTGACAGTGTTCTCAAAACATCAGTCTCCTGTCCTGCCTAATTATGTGTCATATACACTGTCTTGTGCAATTTCTGTCCCTGTTCTGTCTAACAACCTTGCATGCCCACTGCAGTCCTGAAGGAAATTTGAAGTTGTCCTTTCTGAAATCAGATTGTCTATATTATTGGATGGTCTTTCTGATTCTGTATTTGCCAATTGTTCACACTGCTCATGGTAACACAGACTCCAGCACAACAGTGACCATAGTTTTTTTATGATGTTAAAGGGGCCTCATACCATGACCATAGTGCTAATGAAGTGCTTTTGTGAAATCTTTTTTGAATTGTAGTTATGTCATAACTTTTTGTCAACTTTAATCTATACTACAGTAAACATGTGTGCCTGTTTCTGGACTAGTAGGTCATGTATACTGAGTATACATGCATGGACACTGTGATGGATAACTGTGTTACTGCTTGCTGCATTAAGCAACTGTGACAGCTGGCCATGCTCCTATGTAGACGAACCAAGCTACAATAAAGGATTGCAATGCTATGGGCTAGATGCATCACAGCACTGTATAGGCTACTCATTCTACATCCCAGGTGGATTTAGTTATTTGTTTTGTTTGTGTTTGTGAACCAGGTTAAAGAACTGATCTCCATAGACCTTTTTCAGACTTAGCCCAGGCGTAATGCCTGGCTAAGTAACTTGCCCTTAGCCGCACAGTCAGGCAATGAATGCTGAAAGAATCAAACCCACGACTACTAGACCAAAGGAAGCAACTTGTAATCCTTAATCCTCCGTACCAACTGGTAGACATTGCAATTGTATTGTAATACTATGCATGGTAGGCATTCTTCTCTTCATTTGAATCATGCTGCTATGACCAGTTGCATCATACAGCTATGAATCCTGGCCAAATTACTGCGCATGTGACATCATGCTACTGTCTGTGTGCATCATGCTGCCATGCTTCCCACTGATGCTCATCACATGGTGCCCAATATACATTGGGCTACCATTTTTCTCCCTGTTGAGTCTTACAAAGTAGCCACAACCTCTTCAGGTATTGATTTTAAATGAGCTCTTGCATGCTGCAGCATGGAGTGTAAAGCATTTTTCCACCTACTGCACAAGAACTATAATTAACTCCTGCTTGGCAAATATGAGGACCCATGTCCTGCAGAAATCAAATTGTATTAACCTCTGTCTTGACTGTCTTACCCAGTGCATGATTCTAAAATCCCATTTCAACCGTTAAGAAAATGAAATTATTTTTTCTCTGTAAGTGTTTGGTAAGTTTTATAACTATAATGGAGCTTTTCTCCCCAGCCTCTGCTGAAAATGGACCTGAGTGCTCAATCGGACCATCCCAGTGAACAAAGGTAATAAATAAATACTAAAACAGATGTTTGTAGTAGCTTGCTAGGGCACTGTCAGATGCCACACACTCTGGCAAACCGGGCAGGCACTAGTTAATGGCCTACAGAGGTGGACACAGACCTTCACTGCAGAACGAAACAGAAGAATATATTTATTTATTTATTTCACATTTGTTAACCTGGTTAGTCCAACTGAGCAGTTATTGCCCATTTTCAGTGGAGACCTGAGGAGAAAATCTCCAATAAATTGATATATACATAGTAACACAAGAGTAAGTATACCAGCATACAAAATAAGGAAAGCATTGCAAAAACAGTGTAAAAAGATACATGTGTACTATGGTTCAAAAGCATTTACCTTACAGAACTGGAAGAGTGATTTTTGGTGATACATGTATCAAAACAGGCCATTACAAATAGTGCCAGAAGGATTATGCAATTACCAGTCAGGAATTTCAGAGGTTAGGAAAATTTGACTAAGATAGAGAAGTTATGCAGCAGGAGGAGGGTTGTCAGGTGAGATTCTGGTATAGGCAGATCCAGTTAGTTTGGAAGAAACCTTTCAGTTCTTTTTTGACGCTTGTTGCTTGAGTGATGTTTGGTAGGTTAAAGGGTAGGCTGTTGCTGATTTTTGTAATAGCAGATTTATATAGGAGATTGCCTATGTTCAGTTTAGCTGTACATGTTTCTAAGAGAAGTTTCTCAGAGCTGTGGAGGGGATCTAGTGGGGAATAGCATGAGACTAGATTTGTGAGGGAGGGGCAGGAAGTGGGTTTGTTAAGTATGCGGTGGGTTAGATGTAGTTGGGACAGTTTTATGTGATGGGAGAATTCAAGCCATTGAAGCTTGTGGAGGGCTAAGCAGTGATGGGTTGGGTTAGGAAGATTGGCTGCAAATCTGGCAATTTTATTGTAGGTCTGCTCAAGTAGAGAGAATAAACAGGACTGAAGATTGGTGAGGACTGATTAATCATAAAGGATGCTAGGAAGGAGGTAGGCTTGGGCAAGGGATTGTCTAGATTCTGCAGAGAGGAATTTTCAGTTGCGGTATAACAAGCCAAGTTTTTGGTTATTTTTTTTTATTGCATGGTGAATGTGTAAGTCAAATTTTAATTGGTCATCAATAGTCATTCCTAGTAATTTTGAGTATCTACATTGATTACCATGTTATTTAGAGAGGAGATGGAGAAGTTTGCCTTGAGGTACTCCTTGTTTTTGGGAGAAAGAGAAGTAGCTTTGTTTTTTTGGGGGTTAAATTGATTGTTTTTTAGTCAATTTTCTACAAGATGGAAGGATTGCCGAGTATGTGTTTGAAGAAGTGTGATAGGTTAGCGGGTGTGATAAGGGTGAAGGCATTGTAGTACTGAATGAGACTGGAGAGGGAGGTGGAGGAGTGCAGGTTATTGATAAAGATGTTAAAGAGCAGGGGTCCAGGAATGGAACCCTGGGGAACGCCAGTGTGTATAGATAAGAAAGGAGAGCAGGAGGATTGCCATTTTACTGATTGAAGTCTATCAGTGAGGTAACTATAGAACCATGAGAGAGCTGAGCTAGATAGTTGAGGTTGGCCAGTTTGGAATGTGATACTGTATCATATGCCTTAGATAAGTTGAGGAGCAAATAGGAGACTAAGTTATTGTTGTTCCTAGCTTCAGCAATGGCATGGGTGAAGGATAAATGGGCTGTAGAGGTGCTGTGGTGAGGTCAGAAGCTGTGTTGGGTAGGGGAGAGGAGGTTGTTTTGAAGGAGGAAGTTAAGTATTTGGTTGTGAGTACATTTTTCTAGTATTTTGGATAGTGGGGAGAGTATGGCAATTGGTCAGTAATTGGAGGGGTCATTGGAGTTACATCCTTTGTGAAAGGAGATAATGTAAAAGGATTTCCAGATTTTGGGTACAGTTGTTTCTTTTATGGAATGGTTAATGGATATAGAAACTAGATGGGCAATAGATTTTGCAGCAAGCTTGAGGAAGGGGGGCTTGTATGCAGAGGGAGAACATGGTTTAAGTTTGAGGAGTAGAGATTTTTGTAAGATCTAGAGATAGGGTTTAAGGTGAGACTAGTGGTGTTGTTAATAGTATGGAGTATTGGGTTGTGGGGTGGTTTTTGGGGTGGATTTTGGTCTGCCTTAGTCAATTTGCTGATAGAGTCTATGAAAAACTTGTTGAGGAGAGAGGCGGTCTCATGGTCAGGAAGGTTAGGGTACGGTTTGGGAGTTTGGAATTTACCTGGGTGGAGGATAGAGATGATTTTTTTCCAAAAGTTTTTAGGATTTGAATGATTGGATGTTTGTGTCTTAGCATAAAAGGACTTTTTATCATTGTAGATTTCTTTTTTATTCTGGTTCCTAAGTTCTTTAAATATTTGAAGGTGATTGGGAGATTTACTTTTTAAACAAGTTTTCCAGGCATTACCTTGTTTGCACATTAGTTTACGAGTGTCTTTACTGATCCATGGGGCGTAGTTTGATTTTATTCTTATTTTACATGTGGGGGGGGGTTAATGAGTCGAGTGCATTTAGAAAGGTGCAGTTGAATTTGAGAATGACTTCATCAAGGGGAAGAAAGTTCAGGATGGACCAGTTTATGGCAGAGAGACTATCATTGAGAGAGGTGGGGTTGACGTCTTTGAGTTTATGACTTTAAACAGATGTGATTTTTGTTGGGGTTGGTATCTCACCATGCTAATGGGTAGGTGGTCACTTAATGCATCAGGTAGTGTTGTGGGGTTGTGATAATGTTGAGGGCTATTAAAGAGGATCCAGTCAATTGTTGTTATGACTTGATAGGAGTGTTTGAAGAGTCTAGTGGGAGTGGTGATAAGTTGGGTGAAACCGAATAGATTAATGCTTTGGGCAGGTGAAGGGGATTTGAGGGGTTTCCAGTCTATATTCACATTGCCTAGCAGTAAAGTTTCATAGGGTAAGTTTTGAGATAACCAGGAAAGTATATCTTCAAGAATTTGGATGTTCTTGCCTGGAGGAATGCAAATGGCAGCAATGGCAAGTTTTCTATGGTTAAGAAAAACAAAATGCATCAGGAACAGCAGCAGTGTATACCAAAGAATAATGTAGATCAAAAACACCAAAAATCAGGAGAAAACCAAGTATTTTAGCGTAAAATGATTTAATTCGCTATTCGTCAAAGGCGACTTCATCAGAAATACAATTCACTACTACAGAAACACACAACTCATAAAACAGTTATTCGCCTTTGACGAATAGTGAATTAAATAATTTTACGCTAAAAGACCTGGTTTTCTCCTGATTTTTGGTGTTACTAAGCTTTTTATAGTTGTTTAGGTGGTAGTTTATTATTAGTATTTCTGCTGGGCAAAAGTCAGGTAGCTCAATAGAAATGGGGTAAGGGAGAGGTGCTGAGAGTAAATAATTGCTACACCCCTGCCTTTTTTGGTGGTTTGGTCTAGTCAATAGATGTATGGGGTTTCCACCAGGTTTCAGATAGTAGAAGTTCGTTGTTGGAATATTGGGAGATCCAAGCATGAAGGTCAGTAATTTTATTTTTATTAGTAAGGCTCTGAATGTTTATTGCCATAATGGATAAGTGTTTGTTAGAGTGGAGGGTGGGGGGAGATGAGAGTGTACTGTGTGAGGGTGTATTGGTGAATTGTTAGGATGGGGGTAGGTTTAGTGGAGTAGGCCCAGGGTTAGGGTGGATGTCACCTGCAAATAAAAGTATAGTACATAGTAAATTGTGTTTGGGAGGGTAGTGTTTATTTGAAATGAGAAAAAGTTTGAGTCTAAGATTATGGGGATAGTCAAAGTATTTTGTAGTGGAAACAGTAGGAGATGGAGGTGTGTGTAAAGAAGGATAGACGGTAGTGAATGCAGTATCTGAGTTTGTGTAATTAATACAGGATGAGGTTAATGTTGGTCTGAGATAATGGGTGCTGCAATGGTATGATGTAAGGAGAGATAGTAGTACAAGAAATGCAGTTATTAATATATTAGTGAGCATGGTTTGTGTGGTTGGAGGAAGTGGAGTTTAAAAGTTTTGAGTAAAAGAATGGAGAGGAATGTGGGTGTGTAGGTAAGGGAAAGAAGGGGAGGGGTTGGGGATAAAGTTGTACCTATAGTGAGAAGGGTAAGTGGTGTGAAAGGTGAGAGGTAGGAGGAGGGAGTGAAGTGTGTAGTGTGATTGAACAATTAGTTGGGAGGAGACAAGAGAGATGAAAATAAATGTAGGGTATCTAGGGGTGTGTGGGAATTGGGAGTAGGTTAGGGGAGTGGAGTGATCCCGAGTGCAGAGCGGGTGAATGGAGTGGGGACAAACCTGTAGCACAAAGTAATAAAGAAAACAATCAGTCATGGCACTAGGACTAGGAATTATGGGGTGCAACCTTAATTTTGTAAGTAGTGTGTTCCTGCATTGGCACTGTATATAAGGCCAGCAGCAATTGTAATTTCCATTGGTTGTCAGGGAAAAATAGAAGACTAAGAAATAGGTTATGAGTGTAGTCACAATGGCAAAGAGCAAGGTGTCAGGGAAGTGCTATTAGCTTCCAGAAAAAGATTCAGCAAATGGCACAAGGAAGCTTTACATAGGGTCATAGGTAAATACTAGACTAACTGTCCAGAAAAGCTAACTTAAGCCTGGCCAATAACCCAAAGTCAGAATCAAACCCTATATCTTGTTTATGTGAGGCAAAGGCCTTAACCATTATGCCAAACTCACCCCATAAAGGCAAAAACAGAAACATAGACAAGGGAGTTATCATTTACTATTCATAAGGGATGTCAATAACAACAACAATCTGCTCCCCAGTTCAAAGGCCATTGAAGGCAGTTGTACTTCAAGAAGCTTCTAAATAAAGAATGCTCCTGAGAAGCTGTGCCCCTCCACCCATAGCCCACAATGAAAAAGGACGAAGAATCTACCTCAGAAGAAGTAAGAACAGTAATAAGGAAAATAAGTCAGGGGAAGCAGCAGACTCAGATGAAATTCTGCCTGTGTTGTAGCTCACAGACACATCATTGCCCACATGAACATGCATAGTGTTGGACATCGAGCCCCCCTGCTGATTTCCTTTGGGGTCATGTGACTGCCATAAGAAGTGTGGATGCCTAATGCTGCTTATGCTACTGTGGGCATATCTTACTTGGCCCTGCCCACAGCATGCCAGTGCTATACCAATGCTTATGCTCCAGCTATCAGCATTAAGCCGTATCACACTGTGTCTTGTTCTTTATTTATCTCTCTGTGGTGGGATTATGAATCTTTCCAAATATACCATTATATATGTAGCATATTTTTATTTACTTATTTATTTAATTAATTTTGTTGATAAGATAAATGTGACTGGGCAAAAGCCATTTAGCAAGAGTAACGCAGGCAATGGAAATCCAAAGGAAGGCAGTTATATGTATACATTCATACGCACAATTTAAAGACAGAACACAGTGCAATGTTTAAATGAAGTTATGACCAGAGAACAATTTTATGTAGGTACATCATCTACAATATTTGATGTAAATGCACCATTATACATGAAAATCTAATGTTGTTAAGGAGGGATGGAAAGAATCAGATTGACATTCACTGATTTCTGGTCTAAAGTATAAGAACTGGATGCAAAGGTAGATTCACTTGTCAGTAGTAAAGGAAAAATAACTTGTAGAAGGGAATAAAGGGAAATATAAAGCAGATTTTGTGAGAAGATGGTATAGACAGAGAAAGAGAGATAATACACACGTTTAATTGCCTTCTTTAATGTTAACATTGTGCATGTAAGCATATACATTATAAAATGAATATGATGCACACAAATGGGATAACTGAAGGGAATGATATTTTCAGCTTGTTTTAAGGAAATATTCATTTTGTAAACGAAAAAGCAAAGGATGGTGACACCCTACTCTTTACATAAGAGCATATGACCAGGACTTGGAACTGCGACATTTGCTAATGTAAAGGAAATGGAATCAGTTAAGTTAAAAAGCAGCTACATTTCAGCCTTCACTGAGATCATTCCAATATTATTAGCCTGTAGTGCAGAACACTTCACCCTGAACTATGCTGTGCCTGAGGTATGCTTCAGCAAAAAACTACAAGAAAAACCCTGTCACACTAGAGTCTTCACTGTGTAAAATCTTAAACCTCTTGTAATAGAGGCTTGTGTGAAATATTTAAATGACTGCTTAAGGGCATACCAGTATTTTAGTTACATAGCTTATGAACACTTAAGACTTTTTATTTAAGGCTTTAGGGGTACACTGTGGCAAACAAAGCCAAACTCCACTAGCTGTAGACATGCATGTTTCAGTCTTTTTTCCCTTGTTAGTAAAGCACAAGTAGCTTCTTTAGCTATACTTTAGAAACACAGAGCTTAAAATCAAGCCTAGTGTCCATAGATAGTAATGTGCCTGCAAAACATTCAAAATAACACCCAAGCCAACGTGTACAAAGATCACACAGGCAAACCATTCAGTAAAAAAAAAAAAAAAACAGTGATAAAGACCCAACTGAGCCAGAATCTTTACTGTGTAACACCTTAAGCCTCCTCTAATTGAGGCCCATGAGACATACACAAACGAACCCTTAAGGACACACCAGTGTTTCTCCTACATGACTTCTGAATGCCCACATCCTTTTGCTTTTAAGTGTTTATGGGTACATTCACACCTCTAAAGTCAAACCCCATTAGCTACAGACATGCAGATATCTTTGTGCCTCCATTAGTAGTTATTTCCCTACTTAAACTATGCTATAGAATCGTTCACCTTCTGAGTCCTCAAATTAGAATTGCCCAGGCTAAAAATTATTTTCTTTTTTTAAACAGGAATATGGCTTACCTTTATTGATCTTTTATTCTTCCTACAATAATACAAACCACTTGAAAACAAAATCTGCAGATTTGTACTTCTTGACAACTCCCAAACTCACCAATGCCTTCTTCTTTAGAAAATAAAATGGCCTCCAGTAACTGACCAAACCATCTTTTCACTGAGCAATTTTTTTATTTAAAATATTAAAAGATGGACATTGCATGGAATATGAAAATATCTGTTTCTGCAAATACTTCCAAACAAAAATACTTCAGAGAAATTTTCACGAATGTGAGATGAAAAGGAGAGTTACCTGGGTACATTTATTTTTAGGAATGCAACAAGTTATCAGATTTTAAAATTTCCCCGGAGAGTACTCTGTCAAAAGTGATGTGGAAGCAAATAACTTTTGTAACTATGGAAATGTTTCGTTTGAGCTGTCACACAGAATCTGAATCGCCTTTGCATAGTAAGGCCTTACTAAGTTTAATGTTATTGATTGCCAAAAAAGCAGTTACTGGAAAATGGAAATCAAAATCTAAACCAAATTTGAATGAAGTACTGAATATTGTAAATGAGATAAAAGAATTGGAAGTAGCATCTTCAGAAAAGTGAAGGAGCAAATGACATACAGTAGCAATAAATGGAATTTGTGGGAACAATATGTGTGGAATAATGTTCAGGACAAGAAGGATGAGGAATGAGGCTTAAGGGAAGGCAGGAATTGATCAATGTATGCAATGTTGTACTGATTAATAATTGATAAAAAGAAAAAAAGCACATGAAATGTGTAATGCAGTACTGTGGCAAGGGTGGGGCCATGTGGGCTGTTACTGCATTTACAAAGTAAGTATTGGGGAGTGATTGGGAAGAACATTATATGCATTCTTTCTGTACTGACATTTTTGAATTCTGGTTCAGAAATGCACTTTCAAAATGACCTGTATGTAAAGTGCATTTTTTTTTTTTTTAATGGAAGGGTGGGTATAGATTTGTCTGTAATAGTAATGAGCTTAATATAGTAAAGTGCTTTTTTTTCAATGTAAGAGCTTGGGGTGGACCTGTCTATAATTAGCAGATGTAGTTAATGGCTTAATACAAAAAAGTGGGTTTTTTTTCTGGTCTTTGCAAATGAAGAGCTGGGGGGGGTGCACTACATCGGGGACCGGTACAAAGTGCTAGATTGGACAGGAACTCCTCTGGTATAACTTATAAATATGAAGAATGTTAATCTGGTTTGTTTTCTTTTCAATTAGTATATGTGTGCCTAAGCCCTAAGTGATAACTTAATAAAGGCGTTTAAAAACAAACAAAAATGTGATATTCCCCACCCCAAAAAACGACTTCATATTATAAAACAATTCACTCCCTAAGGTGTTCCCAGATGGCTATCATCTCCCTACACAGACCACCCTTTATAACAGTCATATGTGAACAAGCCTTTTCCAGGCATACTCCACCAGGAACAAAAGTTATTTAGTTTAGAAAGTTACAAGAGACATGTCATCTTCTACAAGCGTTTTGTAGATGATCTTTTCTTTCTATGGCAAGGTAATGAAGAAGAGTTGTTAACTTTTGAGAAGGAAGTGAATGAATTGACATCATTTTTAAAATTCACTATGACCTTCTCTGATAAAAAGATATCTTTTTTAGACATAAACATCTGGCATCTCCCTAATGGTGGGTTTAACACTGGTGTCCACAGGAAGTCTTGTTATAAGAACAACTTATTAAATAGAGACAGCATGCACCCACCACACATTTTTAAAAATGTAATGAAAGGTCAGGGTATGTGGCTATCCAGGTTAACACCAAATGATGAATTATTTGAGGAAGAATTAAGGGACATGGAAATAAAATTTGGTGAAAAAAACTATAAAACAAAAGAAATTAATGATACATTTAATGAAGTTAGAAACTTGAGACAAAATAGAGCCAGACCTATTTTTTCTGAGGCTGGTATAATGGAATATAAAACAAACAATAATGATAATTTGAATAGTAAAAAGGATATTGTTAGGTTTACAGTTCACTATACACAGGACATTTATTCTATAAAAGAACCAATTATTAAATACTGGGAAATATTGAGGTTAGATCCTGAAGTATCTAAATATATTGGAGAATTTCCTAACTTTGCTTATAGAAATAAAAATAATTTATATAATATGCTCTGTTGTTCTGAATCTAGACATTGTAGTACTTCAAAAGAGTTTATGGGCTCAAAGCCGTGTAATAAGTGCAATTATTGTTCTTATATATCGAACATACCTATGTTTATACATCCAACATTGGGAGATTATATTTTTATTAAGGTAAATGCAA
>NC_056732.1:426318905-426338905 GCF_019279795.1 Protopterus annectens
ACAATTGCTTCATATATTTTTTGAGAAGCAATTCCTTCATGGCTTATAAGTAGGGCTGTGTCTGGTGTGCATTTCTAATATAAGTAATGTATTTATTTATTTATTTAACATTTGTTAACTGGGAAAGTCCGACTTGGAATGAAGCCAGTTTTCAGTGGTGGCCTAGGGAGAAATGCTCCAGATGCAGGTCTTTCTAATTAGATTAATTATATAACCAATAGCCATCAATATGAAATGTAGGCTGATAACTTAAATTCTCATACCTCTAAAAGTTTACATACAGTATGAATAAAGTGTTTACATGAGGAAAAATACAACTTCAATGTAGTTATCCCCAAAAATAACTACTTTATCAGAACAGTAGTGCATAATTGTATATATAGATGTTAAAGGACTGGCAATTGCATAGTATTGGGGCCTCTGGTGCAACACGGCAAGGTGCCAACTAGTTTAAGATTATTGACAAGTACTTTGCAGTCAGAATCGCATTTTACTGTTTATGATCTTTTTTATTAGTTTTCTAACGAGTTGCAAAATCTGTAATTGCTGCTGTTCTATCTGCCAAACTAGGGAAAATAAATGAAACTAAATTAGTGGGCTACATTTGAAAGCAATATGCACTTTGGATAGATTAGTACTCCAAGCAGTTACATCAGACAGGATTTAAAAAAAAGAGATCTGGAATTCCCCAAGACAGGTAGACTAAAGATGAATTTCATAGCTCTGCTCATGCCAAGGAAGTATAACATTTAATACAGGTGTTGAATGCAAGTGCAAAACATCAAATTAACAGCATGGTTCATTCACTTGAATGTGTCTTTGGGGTATAGGTGCTACAATACCTGTATGTTGGTAGTGCTATGTTTGACTTTACACCCACATGTTGTTATTTGTACTGGCGGCATATACTATGGCAGGTAAATGTCCTTCTTACATTGTAATGCCAGCAGTATCAGTGCCAGCATACAGCTGGAACTGTACTGAAGCTGGCACCATCTTACTTCACTGATAGGGTGTACAGCATGTCCTTTCATGAACCATCCACTGAAAATTTGGGAGAAAACTCATAAGCTGTTGCTTATTGAAATTTAATCTGTGGTTTTATAGTGCAGCTCCAAAACATAGCCTGTAATGTGTTCTAGTTTATTAATGCATGAGTGACAGAGTTCTACATCTCATGGATGCAACATCACGTCTGACATGCAGGTGTTAATGTGGGGTAAGATGGCTTTGGGTATTGTCAACAGTTACCCTTCTAGCAGCTTTCAGGTTATACAAGGAATAGATAGTGAGGTCCATTTACATTTTATGTTTCAAATTCTCATTACTTTCTCCTGGCAACATATCAATTACTGTTGTATACTGCTGAGAATCATGGGAGTAGTGGGCTCCAGAATGATGTCATATCTGGTGACAGCTCAGGTTTAGGTTTGAGGTAGTCTGCAAGATGCTTGAAGCCATGTGTAATGTTACCCAATTCTTACTGAAACCCACAGATTATGTTTAAAAATCCGGGATATGTCAAGACAATATCACTTATTTTGAGAATATCTTTGATGAACAGCTATTGCTCTTCTAGTAGCCTAATTCAGATGTTATCTTACAAACACATGCATTTGACTGTTTCAAAAATAATAAAAAAATTAAAAAAATCATCAGTGTTTGTTCTTTTGAAAACTAGCAGATACGTGGAATTTATCCCGATGGAAATCATTCTGTGCTATATACATAATATTTATGCTACAGTGACCTGCTAGGGATTTTGTTATATAATTATTTATATATGTTTGCCCAGACTACATTAGGAACAAATGGTTCAGCCTCTCATAACAAAAAAAAGTAAAAGATACAGTACTATTGTATTAAGCATGTATATCAAGAATTTCAAATGCTTTACTATTATTTATATTTCTATACTTTATTAAAAATGACAGCTCATATTTTGAATACCTTTTCTTAATTAGAAATAAGCATTTGTTTTCTCAAAGTGAAGCATTGCTTACTCTGTAGTTATGTTTTGCTGATTTGGTTTATGAACGGATTCTTAATTTACAGCATTAGCATGTTTAATGTGTATTAATATTAATACACATATATTTAGTGCAATTATTAAAGCACAGCATTGGACTGTAATAATATTTTTTAAATAAGCATGCTTTGGTGCTACATTTTTGTAGTGTGCTAGTAGGTAAAGGGCATTATTTATGCTAGAAATGATCTCTAGGCATATTTTTCATTAATGTAAAAAGTACACAGAATTGACAACTTCATTAGGAGAAACTTTTCTTCATCTCCACCGCATGGCAATACACACAGAAGGTAATGGAAGACAATGGTTGACAAGCTAACAATAAAACATCCTTGCAGTATTAAGTACATTTAAAACAAAACAATTCAGCTAAAAGCAATATTGGTTCACTTACCGGTTCCACATTGTATGCTAGAAGAACATACTTCATATCAGGTGAGACTTCATATTTTGTAACTTTTAGTACTTCCTATAAAACAAATACATAAAAATCAAATAAAAGCCCAAACACCGAAAAAAAGTTTCCCTTTCCCCACCACACATACTAATTTTATTTGCTGCAGATATCACAAACTGATTGCAAGGATATGCTGCCTCTTGAACTTTAATATATAAATCACAACATATTCGCCTAGATTTCTTCCCAAAAAACAAATGGTACATAAAAGCATAACAATATTAACATTTTGAAAACAATGCAGAGCATGGCTGTAGAATGCATGTGTGCGCAGATGTTCAGCAGTAAAATGTAGGTTTAGTGTGTCATATGCAAATCAGCATTTCCAACTAATAACTCCAATATGCATCACATACTTCTATAATACAGTCATACATAACCTTTTCTAAACTGAATGAGTTATCCAACTTAAATGATTCCCTGCCATTGCACTGCAACAGCTAGATAGGCTATAGACAACTTGTTCTGGGTGATCTGAGTTCATGTGAAAAAAATTTCCCTTATTTATTTTTTCTTCTACTTGGATACGTCATGTTAATATGTGCCAAGAGGCTCTACTACCATATGACTTTCAAATTATTTTTAAAAAATGCATAACATTTTTCAACAGAAAAACTTGAGAAAGATACCTTATCATTTTCATCAATGCATACTTCTCAACTATCCAGATTTTGGGTAGATTGTCCAGATTTTTTGCCTTATATATTTGGTCTGTTCCTCATGAATTAGTAGTTTTCTGGCAAAGTATTGAGGACTGAAGCCACTAAATAATGGCAGACACTTAATCTTCAGACTTCATATGCTACAGAAAATGCATGCTAATGTCAAAGAGCAATATTTAAAAACTGTCCAAGATTTGTTTTGTCCCTTAATTATTTTTGGTTTTCTCTTGGTTGAGAGATGTGAATTCATGCAATGAAAAATATAGGGTGATACATCTATTTTTTCAGCTTATATCAGTAAAACTGAACATAGCAATAAAATATCAATAACAGTAGCAATAAAAACTACATATGCTTAATATTTATCCCAAAATAGAATAATATGTAAACAATAAAGTTATTTTTGTTCAGTATTCATATATCACCAGAAAAAAATGCAAGTGCAAGCGTGTGTGTGTGTGTGTGTGTGTGTGTCATATACTCAAAGGTGCACAGCAAAGATATGATATTCTGGGAAATGATTTGAGAGGTTAATTCAAGCTATTCACAGTAAACACACTATCCATGCAGCAGCATACCTTGGCCCTGCCAAGGCAACATTACCACATGCTAACATTATCAACAAACTAAATACACTCCAATCAATGCCAGTGTAGTTAGAAGGATAGCTAACTGGCCGGGGAACCATGACCCAGACTGTAAAATTGGCAGGCGTGTTCACATAGAACATGAAAGCAGTCAAAAGGATATCAGATACTTCTGTGCTGGTATCTTTCCTATTCATCATATACTTCTCTGATCTCTAAAGCAAAGATCAGGAAATCTGGTTAACAAAGTCTGATGATGATTATAAACTGGATGTTGTACATAAATCTCTGTCTGGAATTCAGAATCTGCAAAATGAACTTACTCAAGTCAACAACTTTTGCAATGAAAATTAGGTAAAACGAAATGTTAAATATATCTGTATATTTATATATCTGTTTATACATAGCTATATATATATATATATATATATATATATATATATATATATATATATTAATATATATATAAATATATATGTGTGTGTGTATATAAATATCTATATATACATGGGTCTACTTCAGTTGACCTAACTTCCATTTGCCTTACATTCAATTAACTGAGACCAAATCACGTAAACTTCACTTCACCTAAAACTCATTTCACTGACAATGAGTACTGGCAGTGTGTAGAGCACTGTAAGGGAAGTAAAAGGTATATGGCTTTTTCCTCACTGTAGTGCAGCCCTGGAGTTAGAATATATAGTTGGGGGGGTGGGGTCTCAGCCTCCCACACTGGGGGGTGTGGGGGGCGTAGCCCCCCCACCTAGTTTGATTTTTTTTTTTATCTCTGGTTTACTTTTATATTGTTCAGTAAAACCAAACTATGTGAGGAGCTACACCCTCCCACAACCGCCATTGTGTGGGGCTCTGCTCCGAATACCCTCTCAGCTATATATTCTAATTCCAGGGTCGCACTACAGAGGGGAAAAGGACATATATCTTTTACTTGCCTTACAGTGTTCTACACAAAATTAAAACCCAAAGAAAGACATTAAAACATTATTTTTTGCAGAAGCCAAGCCTCCCTGCAGCCCCCATGCCCCCTGCTAATTAAATATAGTAAATCAGAGATTGCCCAATGCAGGAGAAACAACATACTTCCCAACCCCGAGAACTATGCAGTCTGACACACTTGTTGACCATCTGTGAAGTCGACCAATTTTTGTCAGCTAAACAAATGTTGACCAAACAGGCATTCACAAAATAAAGTGCCCCAACAGATAGACAGATATATGTAAATGTGTGTGTGTGTCTATGTGTATATATTAATATATATATATGCACACACACACACACACACATATATATATATATCTATCTATATATATATCTATATATATATCTATATATATATATATATATATATATATATATATATATATATATATATATATACATATACATATATATATATATATATATATATATATATATATATATATATATAAAATGTATATATTTTTTGGGGGGTGGGATACTTCATTCAGCTGTATTTTCCTTCAGGTTTGTTTTTGACAAAGTGACCTACATCCCAGTTCTACTGCCAGTATGCCAGTATTTAAAGAATACTGTTTTATTAGTATTTTTTTTAAATGTAGATATTTTGGAGCAACATGACTGTGCTTGTAGATGAATGATTTCAGGCAAGACCAAATCTTGCAAAATAGCAGCAGCAATCAAAGACACATACATATAAAAGTTTTAAAATTCAAGCCCTCTGTCAGCCAAAAACAAGCGATTTATGTATGATGATAATATCAATAATAATAATTTTACTGCAATGCAGTGAGAACATACACATCACTAGAGGCTTAGTTGTGTAAGTCTACAATGAGAAGTGCCAGGCTAGCAGAATAGATAAATGTGAACTAGAGGGCATGTTCTAAACTGTAAGTGGATACGACACTTTTAATGTAAATCATACGACATCTTATATATTGCCCTACTAATATGATTCAAAGGACGAATTCTAAACTGTAAGATGATAACATGCGCTCTTAAGTATAAAATGCGATTAAAAGTACAGAAAAGCTCTGCTTATAGCAAACAAGAGTACAGACTCTAAACCTGTGCTACCTTAATACTTCCAGATGAAGGGTTACTAAAGAACAACTTCCATTTTTACATGGATACTTAAAATGTTGACAGAGAAAGGACTAGATAACATACTCTTATACTTTATTTATTTTTCCTTTTTGGGTAAGTCCCACTAGGCTATTAGCCTCTTTTCAGGGGAGAAAAAAGATGCCATTTATACTAGTTGGAAAAATTTTGCCAGGGAACTTCCCCTTCTCTTTTTAATACACCTGAGTTACCACTAACCCAAGTAGATATGGCCTTGATTTAAAGTCTCATCCAAAGGATGGCACACATAGGAGTGTAATACTTCCCTTATACTACACTGCAGTGTCAGCACTGAATCTACCTGGTATAGGAATAGAACACACAGCCTTCTGGATGAAAGGCAACTGTGCCTCATGCTGCACCATTGACACTGTGTTTCACAATGCAAGAACGAGAGAACTAGGCAATCCTGAAAAAAAATCACATTTGTTTACTGCCCCCATAATCACCATGGATGGGATCAGATATAAATTAATTTTAAATGTGTTCTGCTACCGTTGGTATATTTTGTTTTCTTCTTTCGGCTTTTCCCTGTTAGGGGTCACCACAGTGGATCACCTGTCTGCTCATGACTGGCAGGGGAGTTTTTTTTTACAGTGTCGAGTTGCCAGCCCGACACCCAACCTTCCACAGAAGGCACGCACATGCACACACTCACACCTAGGGCCAATTTTAGTGTCCAATCCACCTACAGCATGTCTTTGGGAAGTGGGCGGAAACTGGAGCACCCGGAGTAAACCCACACGACCACAGGGAGGACATGCAGACTCTGCACAGAAGGCACCCCAGCCAAGGATCAAACCAGAGAACCTCTTGCTGTGAGGTGGCAAAGCTAACCGCTGCACCACAGTGGCTGCCCACCATTGGTATATTTACCGCTGGCATATTTACAGTACTAAAATGCTCAGGATGGGACTTTAAAATACAGTTTGCTGATGTAAGAGAAGTCAATGGAGCATTGCTTCATATGCATTTAATAACTTCCATGATGAAATAGCCAGTGATGAAGTGGTGTTAACTTGGTTTTACCATCCTGGAATCCAATGCTACTTTTTAAAGTAATTTAGCAAATGTTTAGCCCCGCTGAGACTTTTTTACTCTGTCATGTTTTGAAGAAGATGACAACAGAGATGGTTAAGGCTAAGAGGTGCTCGTGAGCTACCTTCCTTCCTTTAGTTCTGGATTTTAGTTTCCTCAGCCTGATTTTTTAGGTGGAAGCAATAAAGTTTTCAAGACTATATTTCTATACCTGTATGCAATGTAACTGTATTAGTAACGATCTTCAGTCATGTTACTTCCTTGAGAATATGCATATTTTGATTAATTCCATATGAAAAAGTGAAGAAAAAAATGCCCTGTTAAATGCCATGAATTGTGTCATCAGAAGAAAATACTCCTCCATTTAATTCCAAATTATGTGACTCAGGTGTTTTCTTTCATTTTCTTCTTTTTTGTTTAACTATTAGCCATTTCAGACTTAGCAAGGAGTTGTGCATCATTTTGTCTGATCAGTACAAGTTTGTATCTAAAAACAAATACTGACAATGACAGCATAATTATAATTTTCAACATGTAAATCAGTCATTATCTCACTGCGGTATTCAAGCACAGTCAGACATACATTCTCACTTTCTCAGCTATAATCAAATAAATATATAAACAAACATCAATAATAAAGAAAACTGCCTCGAAAATTCTGTTGCCCTTTTTACAACTATTAACTTCCATATTAGTAGCAAAGAGGATGATGGTACAGAGTTACTAGGTGACACCTTTATTGACACTGCAAAATTTGGTCAGATTTCAGTCAATAACATACTGATGTGCCAAAAAAATATTACATTTTATAGCAGAGAACAAGACCTCATGATTAAGTGACCTTTCTCTTTAAGTGTCATGAGCACTACACTATCTTTTGATCTATGAAATGCAGCTCTCTGTCCCACAGAGATGGTAAAAACATTGATTTTGTAAATGTTACACTAAAGGAAGCAAAATTAGTAATGTGCTCTGTGAAGGCTGCCAGCCTAGCCAGATAGAATTTTATAGATAATTCTGTCATTTGCAAATATTAATGGAAGCCACAGGCTTGTTGTCTTAATGATAGTTTTGCACTTTTCACTAAAACCATGGTAATATGCCCATCATATTAATAAAATAAACACTTCTTCAAGATAACTCACACATTTTGCATAATTTTGAATTGTTTTATATTAAATTATATTTTCATTATTTTTTTCTAACTTTAAAAAGTCTGTGGTTTCCTAAGTCATTTACCACTGAACTTAAATAATGGAAGGTTAATATAGCAGTATTTAACTATTTCAAATAAATCCAGGTCCATTTAAATGTTTCATATTCAAATCAGACTACTCTACATGCATCTCTAATAATCACAGTAATACATAAATGTGTATGGCCACTTATGAATGTATATCACTCTCAGCTGCTCATGAACATGGACTCGGACTCACAGGAACATTCTATGGTGACCTGCAGAGTCCACGGCAGTCCTCAGCAGTCATGCCACAGAAATGCATGGATACGTTCAGATATGCTCAAATCTGAAGATATTCAGAAAAATAGTCATAGGTATTACAGTTTGCACAGCCATAGAGCATAATCTCTGCCCATCTAACATCATATGTCACCTAAAATCATGCAATAGTTCATAAAAGCTGGTCAGTACATACTTAGGTATATGTATGTATGCACCGCCCACCAAAGAAAAACAATGCCAACAACTATTCCTGCTGCTACAGTGAAGGAATAAATGGCAATGAGGTGAAATATTTCCAAAAAGATAGCTAAAACAAGGTACAGCAATAGTAGGAATGATTATTGCATACTGTTTTTCATGAACCATATACGTGAAATGAAAATGTATTCTTTTAAAAACATGTATGTGACAGAATTTTCAGTTATATCAGATTTGCCTATAATAACAGTGACTGGTCTAATACCCCTGCTCAGATGGCATTGGAGTTTTTAATCAAATTCTTTAATGAAATCTTGGAAAGTGACAGGATGCCTGAGGAGTGGAGAAGAAGTTTATTGGTACCAATTTTAAAGAATAAGGGTGATGTGCAGAGCTCTAGTAACTACAGAGGGATAAAATTGATCAGTTAAAGCATGAAGCTATGGGAAAGAGTAGTGGAAGCTAGGTTAAGAAGGGAGGTGATGATTAATATAAGGTAGTATGGTTTCATGCCGGGAAAGAGCACTACAGATGCGCTGTTTGCTCTGAGGGTGTTGGTAGAGAAGTATTGAGAAGGTCAGAAGGAGCTGCATTGTGTCTTTGTAGACTTAGAGAAAGCATATGACATGGTGCCTAGAGAGGAGTTGTGGTATTGTATTAGGAAGTTAGGAGTGGCAGAGAAGTATGTAAGAGTGGTACAGGACATGTATGAGGATAGTGTGACAGTGGTGAGGCCTACAGTAGGAATGACAAATGCATTTAAGGTGGAGGTGGGATTACATCAAGGATTAGCTCTGAGCCCTTTCTTATTTGCAATGGTGATGGATAGGTTAACAGAAGAGATCAGACAGGAGTCCTCGTGTTCTATGATGTTTGCCGATGACATTGTGATTTGTAGTGAGAGTAGGGAACAGGTTGAGGAGACACTAGAGAGGTGGAGATATGCTGTAGAGAGGAGAGGAATGAAGGTCAGCAGGAGTAAGACAGAATATATGTGTGTGAATGAGAGGGAGGCTAGAGGAATGGTGAGGATGCAGGGAGTAGACTTAGAGAAGGCGGATAAATTTAAATACTTGGGATCAACAGTTCAGAGTAATGGTGAGTGTGGAAGGGAGGTGAAGAAAAGAGTACAGGCAGGATGGAGTGGGTGGAGAAGAGTGTCAGGAGTGATTTGTGACAGACGAATACCAGTAAGAGTGAAAGGGAAGGTCTACAAGAGGGTAGTGAGACCAGCTATGTTATATGGGTTGGAGACAGTGGCATTGACAAAAAGGCAGGAGTCAGAGCTGGAGGTAACAGAGTTAAAGATGTTAAGATTTGCATTGGGTGTGACAAGGATGGACAGGATTAGGAATCAGTATATTAGAGGGTCAGCTCAGGGTGAACAGTTTGGAGACAAAGCCAGAGAGGCAAGATTACATTGGTTTTGACATGTGCTGAGGAGAGATGCTGGGTATATTGGGAAAAGGATGCTAAGGATGGAGTTGCCAATTAAAAGGAAAAGAGGAAGGCCTAAGATACGGTTTATGGATGTGGTTAAAGAGGACATGCAGGTGGTTGGTGTGACAGAGCAAGATGCAAAGGTCAGGAAGAAAGGGAAACAGATGATCCACTGTGGTGACCTCTAATGGGAACAGCCGTAAGAAGAAGAAGGTCTAATACCCTTGCTGGTTACCGGGGTTTGATTAAGGTGATGTCACACCCCAGAGGGAGTAGTTCAAAACTTGGGAAACTCAGCCCTGATCACACTTTCTTCATTCTGGTTTTAGCTCTTCTAGTCATGGCAGCACCTGTTAAGGCACAAGGTGTGCTTCAAGCTGCTCCAATAAGGAGACCACATGCACAGCCTACCTTCTGATGGGGTAGTATATGGAAAAGACTGATGCTTGCAGTAGACGTTCTGATTGCAAAAGAGAAAAATAACTAAATAAATAAAATCGATATCCAGCTGGAGTTGGGTGAAACTTGAAAACTCTGATAGGGATCACCTGCTCCAGCCAGAAGTACAATCACAGATATGACAACCTGAAGAAGTGTAGGCTGAACCAGCTGCTGTGTTGTAGGCTTGGTAGAGGCAAGATGGCCAGAGATCTACAGTAAGTATCAAATTATATTTTAGAATCATATTTAACATAGGTTAAACTAACTTTAAAATATAACACATTTGCATAATTGAAGAAAAATGTATTTACAGAAATGCATCTGTAATGTCATAGCAATAAAATAAAGATCAGAAATTCACCCCAGGTCTGGCCCCCTATGACTCTGATAGACAGAAGCAGAGAGTAATGCCCAAACTAACACCCCCCCATAATCTGTAGAAAAATACTAATATACCCCCCTCCCATAATAAACACTGATCTACATAGGTACACAACTGGGTTGGATTGCATAACAAGACTTATAAATGCCATGGTAGTCATTAGCCTAGTATATACCTATGAACACATAACTGATTACACACATACACACACTCACACACACACACACACACACACACACACACACACACACACACATATATATATATATATATATATATATATATATATATATATATAAAATATATATATATGGGGAAATAATTAATGAATAATTCATACCGCGTTGTAACTGAAGCACTAGAGTACATTCAGTACATTACTGCAGCCTAGAGTGAGATCAGTCAGTATATACTGCAGTATTTCTGTCGTTTAACTCATTTTGTTACTATATAAAAAAAAATAATTGATAGGGAATAAGAAGTGAAGCAACAGGGTGCACTGATGATATTACTGAAGAAAACTATGAGAAATATATCAATACGTAAGGGGTGCATTCTGTCTTTGATTTTAAAAGATGTAAGTATTTATAAAGGGTTTTCTCAGTATAATATTATATTATTTCTAATATAAAAATTATTTTCATTAAGAAATTGAATGTTGTGTAAAATGATTTGTGAATGTATTGTCAATTTATTATGTGCATTTTCTCTGTTTTCTCTTTTTTTCTTATTTTAATATATGTTTCTTTGTCTTTTATTATTTTCTCTTCCATTCATTTTTTTACAGATTCAAAATCCCTTAAAGTGACCCAGATATGTACCTCCCAGGTTAAAGAATACTCACCTTCTGTCTTTCCAGGGAGCTCCTTGCTGGGTCAGGGCAGTGGCACAGGTCCTGCAGGCACCCCGGAATGTGGCAGCCTGGCAAACCTCACTAAATGGGGGCTTCAGGCCTTGGTTGAGGATTTGCTGGCAGAAGTAGTTGATTGCTGGATTCAGCCAGTTGAGGCCTTGCTTTATGAGTTCAAGACTCACTTTTCCATCTGGCGTGAACCACCAAACCACCACATGCCCCTAATCCCTCAATATCAGGGTCCTCTACTGTCCCATCATCTGGCAGTGGAAACATCTGAGGCTGTGTGGGCTGGGACTCTAGCATCATCAGACCTTCTTCCCTTATCCTTACACTTACAACCTCTTACCTATTTCCCACACAAACTACCCTATTATTTAAAAAAAAAAAAATGAAAAAATGGGGGGGGGGGTCTCACACAAAAAATGATGCTCCTCCTCTACCAACTCCTCCAGCACAACCCTCTTGATGTTTGCCTTCTTTGTTCTCATGTTTGTTGTGTCTCTCCCTTTTCAGTATTTCCTATCTCCCCCTTTCTACTCTTTAATGAAACCATCAGGGTGCCCACATAAGACTAACCCCGTATAAAACATTTTAAAGCCCTTTATTTTTTAAAAAAATATTAATAAAAAAAGATGTGCATTCTGCCACTTACCTTCGATCTTTCAAGTATGAATAAACATACCCATGTCTGTCTTCAACATCCGAATGCATACAAACTTATATGAAGCCTACATCTTTAATTTACTTCATATTTACTTACTTTATTTAAGGTACTTTATGCTTTTGCATGAAGTGAGTGTGTTTTCCAAAATGTCTTTGAATGAATACCAAAGAAAAGAGTTTTAGAATATCACATCATTTTCTGGAATAAGAAATACCTCAATATCTTTTCTGTTATACTGAAGTTCTTTTGTTTTTCTGTTTAACCCAATATCAAGACTGTTTCATGAACATGATGTATGTGTGTTTGTGTCTATAAATTTATATATAGATAGATATACATATATGGATCTACTTCATTACATCAACTTACCAGAAGGCTGAGTGTTAAAATGACGAGACCACAATGTCGAACAAATAAAATATTGAAAACTCATAACACTGACCCTCAGAAAATTGGATCCAGGAACATCAAAATTGCCAATGCATATGTGATGTTCCACTCCATTCAATTAAACATAACAAGCACTAAACATATACAATAATAAATGTTTATGCAGGGGATCAAGCCCCCTGCACCCCCATACCCTCTGTAACTTTAATATACCAACTTTACCCTCTGCAACTTTAATATACCAACTCAGAGGTTGCACTACAGTGGAGTAAATGTAAATTTCCCGATCCCCACTGTACCGTGATTTCCATATTACAACATATCCGCATAATTAAAAAAAATATGCACCTAAACACTGTGAATGCAAACACATCCACTCTACTCATTCCGACACTGCAAAGAACATTCACACCACCACCTTTCAAAAAATAAATCCTACTATCAAAAATAAATCTACCTTACCCATCTCTTCAACAGTAATAGAACACAAACTGACAAATTCCCTTCACTATTACATGTAACGACCACTACATCTCTTTACAACAATTTACAAGTTCTTAAAGAAATACCGCACTATTACAACTCAACAAAACACAAACCTTACTGCTTTCAGCGTTACAGACGCAATCTAATAATCTTTCAGTATTTTTATCTTTTGACATTGTGGTCTCAACATTTTAACACTCAGTTTTCTGGTAACTTGATGTAATGACGTAGATCCACGTATAGATACAGATATAGGCATAAATATAGATACATATGTATGTACACAACACACACACACACACACACACACATTGTTTTTGTCTCTTCCTGATTCCACTGTGTCTCAGTACAAAGTTTATCTTTCAGAGAACTTTATTTTTGCTTCTATTCGTTATGTTTCAAAACTCCTCTTACATCACAAAGACATGGCTGGTTGAGGCAACTCATTAACTGCAGACAGAGAGGCCAAATATAGGATATTTACAACATCAGGAACCTTAACAAGGCAAAACTAATCAGACCACTGATACCAGGTTTAAAAAGTCAATAAAAGTGAGTTCAGGAGTTTGAAACTATATACAGACTACTGAAATAACAGTCAACTCAGGCTGTAAGTGAGATCTGTCAGTTGGTGATAACTAGAAAAAGGACAGAATAAGAGGCCAGTTAACAGTTCAACATAAGGTACATAAGGTAGTATGAGAGACCTATCCTAAAATACAATTCAATGTTTTATCGAAAATATGCAATATAAATACAATATATCTTTCTGTTAGACTATTCAAATCTAATAGAAAACAATGTAGTTAGGAGTTTGTTACTACCAAGAATCAAAGGTGTCACTGAAAAAAAGTACTTTCCACAAAAACACACAAAAAAGCAGCATTTCAGTAAGATAGTGTCCAGTGGCCAACTCTCCTATTCTGGAGGAGGAAGGGTAGGAGAAAGAATGATACCTAGGAGAACTCTAATGGAGAGTTCTCAGCCCTGAAGGGCATCTCAGAGTTAACACAGGGATTGGCCAAAATGTCTTAATGTCACTGCACTAGCTGACTCTAAAGTTAGGTCAAGTCACTGGCCACTGCAAGGATGACAGCTCCCAGCCTCCACACTCATAATTTTCCATAGGATCTGTCACTCCCCAGGTCTGAAAGTGAGTACCTTCAAGTTCAACTTCCAAAGGAGTCTGGTACTCACTCTGCAAAGGCTCACATCTGGATACCTGCCAAGGATCAAGTGAGGGATGGGAAATCACAAAATACAGGCTGAACAGCCTCAGGTTGTAGAGGGTTAGGAGGGAGTCAGGGAGAAAGTTAAAAAAAGAAAGTGGTAATGTAGTGTGTTATCATAGTAAGTAAAATAAGAGATAATAGAACGTCTCTTTCCTAAATATGTCATTTCAATGAGACACAGAGTGGAAAAATATACGAAGGGACTTCGGCTATTTGGGAGGATGGCCTAAAGGTTAAGGTGTTTGCATTACAAATACAAGGTTCAGGGTTTGAGTCTCACAAGGGATAATTGGCTAGGCTTACAATGGCTCGCAAGGGCAGTTAGCCTAGTAATAACCTATGAAAATTCTGGAACTTTTGTGGGTTTGCTTTGATAGGGCAGTGGTAGCATTGTTGCCTTACAGCTAGAGGTTTTCTGATTTGATTCTTGGCTGGGGTGCCTTCTGTGTGGAGTCTGCATCTCCTCCCTGTGTTTGTGTGGGTTTGCTCTGGTGTCCTCCCATGTTACAAAGACGGGTGTCTGCAGTATTTCTCCCTGGGCCTCTGCTGAAAATAGTTTTAGGGTTGGAAGGGTGGCCTAATGGTGAAGGTGTTTGCCTTACAAACACAAGGTGCAGGGTTTGAGTCTCACAAGAGATAATTGGCTAGGCTTAAAATGGCTCAAAAGGGCAGTTAGCTTAGTATGAACCTATGAACCTATGTAAAGCTGCCATGTTTGTATGGCAATCCCCATTAGGCCAGTTTTATGTATAGCATATTAGCAAACTGGTAAAGCAGATTGATAGATAATTGAACCCTTTCATCCCAGATTTGGACAAAAGACATATCAAATAAATAAAGTAGCAAGTTACCTGGGCTATGCCTGCAAATGGTCTATTGTGATCCGTGTACTATCCAGGTAAACAAACTACTTAAATAACTAAATAAATAAATAAAAGTTAATACAATGAGAAAATCTGCATACTCAGGCAGGCACAGAGAGAAATGATCCTTAGAGCTGATAGAAGAATTCAGAAATTACTAAGCAGTGAAGATTAATACCTCATATAAGCAAGCAGCTTTATTTTATGTTAGAAATGTTTCAGGCCATCAAGCCCTACTTCAATTATAAATAAAGTCAACAGCAGTTATACCAACAGGTTAAGTAGCGTCATCTTTTACCACAGATTATGCTTCCTTATTTGTGTCTCTACTTGAAAAGAAATTCATACGTGGACGTGTTGCTTTTAAGTACTAATATCTGATTATAAGTTCATTATATTGATGATGTTGTTTTCATTTAGAGGAGGTCTGAGCAGACATAACATCTGTCTTGATTTAGTTAACATCTGCCTTGATGAGCATATGGTCTAAAACCTGACTATAATATGCATAACAAATCTTCAAGTGAGATGAAATGAGATAAAGAGGAAGGAATAACAGCAGCATTTGTGAAATCCATTGGTTCAAATGCTTTATTAGACAGGTGAAGTTATCATCCTGCTAAACTAATTGAAATATTCTAAAGAGTCTCTTTATATGTTGCAGTCACATAAAATCTATCAGTCAGGGTTACTTACAACAATCATGTTATAACCTGAAAATGTAAAATAAAAAAGATGCAAGCAAGATTTGGCTAAGGTGTGTTGTTAAGATGTGATTTACTGAAAGAATAAGAGTGTGACACTTTAAAGCCTTTTTCAGACTTTGATGTCTTTTGATTGTTGGTTGGTTAGGCTTTCAGTAAGTAGAAATGGTGGTCAGAAAGGTTTTTCAGAGAGTTAAGTGTTTTTTTAACTCAGGAACTCACTGATCAGGTTCTGAGGAGATAGCAAGGATCCTTTCTTTTGAGTTCCTCCTTCAGAGAAGAAAATCTCAGGCATGACATCCTGCTTATCCACACTCCACAGAGCCTCTACACCCAGTCAGAGCATCAATGTTGCTAAACTGCAGTAGGAATCAGGTTAGCTCACTGCAAAAACTGTAGGCAGAATCTCAAGAAAGAGGCCTCACTCTGGCCACTCTTTAATACATTCTTGAGTTTTATCTACAGGCCTTCTAAAAATGGTTGGAATGGATATGTGAAAGGTGAGATGAAGAAATGAAGGTCCAAAACCATCAGTGCTGAGAAGGAGTTTTTGCAAGCCTGTCTAGATCCATAGGCTATTGGTTCCGACAAAATGCTTGGTCTATGCAACCTATGTTGGACAAAAGAAATCACGTAAGTCAACACTAAATACTGACTTAATTGCTCTAGTAATTGAAGCAACGGGTTTTATAAAAAAATAATCTACAATCATATTTAGATATGTTACCAGTCCATGTAACCCCACATGAATTGCAGAAGGAGTCATTTCTGTGCACATTGCGAGTACTGCAAAGAGCACTTTTGGCTGATATCAAAGATTGAAACAAAACCAAACTTTGACTTAGGAATGGAGTCCATTCCCATCAGAGTATAAGAAACCCAAAAGATTTGGAGAAATTAAAAAAGTGAACATCCATAAATGCAGGGATCTTACAGTTAAAAAACAAACAAACAAAAAACAGAACTGTAACTGCTAGAGATGAAAGGACCTATCAAAGAGGCCACCAGATATTAGACTTTAATCTTGTTAATACATGTTGCTTACAGAAATTTATTCAAATTGTGCAGACATGTAACAGCAATGAAACATGTGTTTTTTGAAGGGGTATGTAAGTATAATGACATAAATCTAATAAATGCATTACTCCTTTTTCTATCAATAGCTTAAGAAGACACTGTTTAATATTAAGTGATTTATGTTTCTGTATAAATATTGACATTCATTTTTACATGTCCTTGAAATATATTTCGTTAAGGAATAGATGAAGTATAGTAAAATCACAGTCAAATCAAGAATGAAAAAAATGAATAATATATATATATATATATATATATATATATATATATATATATATAATAAATATATAGATAATTACATTTTACTTTATTACTTTATGCTTAAAAATACTGTACAAGGGAACTTAAACTGACTAAGTTCTGTTCAATTTGTTGGGTCAGAGGTTGAAAATCAAATAAGAGGGGGAAGGTATGAGTATTTGCTAATTTAATTTCTGTGCAAAAGTCAGTCATTTTCTTATGTTTGAAAAGAAAAGTTTATTTTAAATTTTAATAGAGAATGCAGTTATAAAAATAAACAACTTATCTTATTGCTTTTCATTTTGCAAGCAATCAAATACCTGAATAAAGGAAGTAAATATAAGGCATGTAAGACACAGTATGGCAAAACAAAGTTAACTGAATTAAGTATGAAGGTGTGACGTTTTAAGAACGTCTTCTCATATGAATGCTGACTATACAACAAAGCTGTTTAATGAAGATTTGATAAATAACTCAAAGCAAAGCAGAAATTGCATCACAAGGAGGCATACATTCATGCACAGCAACTTCCCTACATAGTGAGAGATTAAAGGTGAAAAGATGCCACACTTTAAACAACTTTGTAAAGCAATGTAAAATCTCTGAAACTGCCTTGTGTAATTTCTAAGTAAAGCAATCTGGGCCAGAGGGATTCAAACAAATAGTCATCATTCCCTGCTGAATTTTCTCTCTTCATCAGGCACCGATATTCCAAATGAAACTTAATGTAACATCATGAGCCATTACTACATAAGAACCTCTTACATAATCAAGGATACTCTGGCCTTTTATAAGTCCAGTCAAATTAAACCCATTAAAGATGGATTGTACTGTCCAAATGGTCCACCAGTGATGAATAAAAATTAAACTCAACCAACAAAGGCAGCATTTGTGGCTTTCCTTGTCCCAGATATTGTGAAACAGAACATTTCATAACAGGGTTAGGGGTACCTGTCTGTATTACTTAAAAAAAAAACTCTGCAAGATATCATGCTGCCACAACGTTGTATGATACTCAAGTAGATATTCATCATTACAGGTTTTATTTAATTAAGGTGACTGCATTTATTCTCCCTTTCATAAAACTGGAAATTGCATGTTTTAAACATGTGCAGATGTGGAGTATTAATAATGTAAAACGCATGTGAAAGACCAACATCTGGGTGAGTTAGTTCTTCTGATGAAATGAGAGTTACTGTGCTGTGACAATGGTCCACAGTCACACTAAGGAAATTGTTTCTTTAAAGTAGAAGTCTTAAGTGGCCATTCCATTAACTTTAGTTTGGAGAAGAAATCTTCAACAGTCATCTGCTTACTTTTGGGATTAACAGTTATTTAATGGAACATACTATATGTTTCACACATCTGCTACACTGTGATACTCTCAATTTGTACATTTCATCACTTCCTCTAGCCAGTATCCATTCAAAGCCATTTTTTGCATAAACAACTGTTCTAAGGGTAATAGTTTTGTGTTAAAAAAATATAGACAGGAACACAAATTACAAGCCCACCCAATCCCATATCTATCTATCTCTGTCTCTCTCTCTCTCTCTCTCTATATATATATATATATATATATATATATATATATATATATATCTGTATCTATATCTATATATTGATTGATTGATTGATTGATTAAGCTATCTATATTGATATATACAAGGATTTCTGTTAAGTAAACAATCTATTTTTTCTAAATAATATCTTGGTGAAAATAACTCATTTTACAAGCATTTTACAAGCACACAAATGTGTTAATAATTTCTGTCTTCAGTAACACGAATGTCAGACCTTTTAACTGCCAAAACAACCTTTTTCAATATTTTCCTTAGTTCAAAGAAATGCAGACTTTTCAAAGACAAATGAAACAGTTACCACCAACAGATATCATCTTTTTAGTACAAGGTAGGCCAAAATGTTTCCCTTCTGTACCTTTGAGTTCCAGGCATTAATATCAGGCTGTTAGACAACTGACATAATCCCTCAGATTCACAAAAGGCTATTACCAACACTAAGCAGTAATATGGCTTGTATTCCACTGCCCATAACCCTTGCCACTTCATAGACAACCCTGCCACTGTGACTCAAACCATTTTGTAGCTTCACCAAGCTGGAGTGTTCCTGTGGCTTTCTGCGATATGAATGAGGTGGAGTATGATAATGAGTTCTGTGCTTTCACACTGAAATATATTCAGTAAGTGCTAAGTGATCCATACAACTGCTCACAGCATAAATCACCATCTATAGAGGCATCAATCAGCTTTTCCTATGGTTTGCATTCACCCATTACTTTCAATGGGCAGGATCATTTAAGTGTCTGGGAGTTTAATGGAGAGGTAGTAGGAAAGAGTAAGTTTGTGTATATGTGTGCAGCAGTGTGTTTATGTCATTCCTCTCAACCTCTTAGTGCAGAAAAATTGGATAAAGCCTAAAATAATGCGGGGACAAAGACCTCAAAAATAGGGACAGATTTTATACGTTGCTCTTGTAAACGTACTTAGTTGTTAGAATAACAGAATTTGTTAACATGTATTTTCTGAAGGATATAAATCTGAAATTCAAATGTATGTCATTATTAAATTACTTCAATCCACAGTGATTTGCCAGAAAATGACAAATTTTATGAGGAACAGACCGAAAATAGGAAGCAAAAATCAGGACA
>NC_056732.1:426341405-426373905 GCF_019279795.1 Protopterus annectens
TATATATATATATATATATATATATATATATATATATATATATATATATATCTGCTTATAAATGGTTGCAGCTTAAAATGTCAAAAACACATTTGACTGAAACATTTTTTTTTTTATGGAATAACTTGATTTGGGGTTTTCAATCTGGGTATCTTGTTTTACAATGCTAACAAAAGCTGAGTGAATACTAACAAAAGCTGAGTGACATAGGCAAAATACATTTGCAGGCTTGTAAAAATAGATTGACAATGGAAATAGTAAATACATATGCATTGTTCTAGTCTACATAATAAAGGAATTTAAATCTTTTTTTTATCGACTAGTGTTCAGAATACAAGCCTTTCACTAAATGCCAAAGAAAAATGTGATCATATAAATCCAAACCATCGAAACTTCAAAAAGTTCTAAGATGTGCAGATCTAAGCAGGTAATATAACTAAAAGGTATCACATATAGAACTATAAAAACAGTTATTCCTGGATTATTTAATCATTACATTGTAAATCATCTATGACTAAATGATTTTTGAGGGGGTAAACAAACACTGAAAGCTCAACCTATTGAACGCTTATTTGACTGAAGGCTGAACTAACTGGATGCTCATTTTTATAGTATTTGTAAGTAGGAGTCTTCGGGAAAAAGAACGGTTGACTGAAAAGATTATATATAGTGGTTGTTGTGTATGTGAGAGTGCTCATGGCCTAGGGTTAAGGTAAGAGTTAGGTTACGGGATAGATTTACTGTTTTGCATGTTTGGTGTTGAGTGTTCTTTTGTCTTGTGTTGAGGTACTGTAAGAGGAAGGCATTTTTGTAATGTAACATGTAGAGTTAAGTAGAGGGGTAGGGGAAAGATAGTGTTAGGGTTGGCACATGAATACAGTGGGCAAATGATAAGGAACAGTGCATTTTGTCATTGTACCCTGTCTTGGATTCTGCATCTTCTGACCCAGATCACTACCTTAGTTCTACTCATGTGATATTGTCTGAAATGTTTCTAGGTACAGACATACAATTGGAGCATCTGTTAAAGTCCATTCTATAGATTCAATATGGCCTTGGTTTATGGATCTAGGCTGTTAAAGAGATAAGTACAACTGAATGCCTTTCTGACAGTGTCTGTAGAAATATTGTACTTAGGCTTTCAGTGGTTGTTCATATCTACAATAAAGATAGTGCCATAGTGGAATTTGCTCTGAAGCCAGTTCAGAAAGTCTGTGATGAGCTGGCCTTTAAATTCTCTGGAATGTTAGGGGAAGCAAGCTGTCTGGATGGATTTAGTATTGCTTATCTGTGTATTAATAATTACTGTTTCTTTACTTATGTGGTAAGGGACTTTTATAACCTGAGAAATCAATAAAAACTGGTTCTTCCCTACACTGTTGTCATGCCTGCTCTTTTCTGTGGTCAGCCTGATGAAAAGTATGAGTAACCCTGTATGTATTTATAATCACCTGAAGGACACGGTTTCAGCTACTGTATGTTTCTGTAATTTCCAGGTTTGATGAGGGTTTTAGGCACCAGTCACTAACTGAAAGTCTGAGATTTTGTAACCAGTGCTTCTTTTTCTGAAGCCTTTAGAAATGGGTTTTGTAGAGGTCCTGTTGGAGTTCTTGGGGTTGTATTAATGATGAGTGTCCCACAATGTCTTCACGACACAGAGGACATACCTTCATTTTTCTACTTACTTCAAGGAAATGGTTTTGTAAGGTAAGTGTGAGTATTGTGCATCTAGTTTAGTGTTGTATGGAGTTTTCTTTTTTTAGTTTTGATGAGGGATAGAAGAATCCCGTAGTTGACCCAGTCATTTATAGTGGAGTTATGTGGCACGAAGTGATAATAATGATTTGACAGTGGACGACCTGTACATCGCCACTCTGCAGAATGCATGTTCTGCAGCAGGGTATTAATGTACAAGTAATGCTCACTGAAAAATAAGTCCACCATTTCATGGCAGCATATTGAGGTGCCACAGACCATGGACTGTAAAGAAACTAATGGTCACTATTATTTTACGCTTGCAGAACCAGCAGACGGGGTTACTAAGTTTTGTAAGAAAATAAGAAAGGTTTTCAAATATTACTTTCTGGCAGTTACATGCTTATGGGAGGTGTCCATCAGAGTTTCTACATTCTTGTTTGCTGACAGAAAAGAAGCGTATAGATTAACAAGGAAAATGGCAAATATGTAAGTAGAGGATACAGTATACAGGTCAAATTTGGGTGTTATAGCAGAGATTAGGATAGATATATATATATATATATATATATATATATATTATAGGATTAATCAGCACAGATGGCAATTGACTTTGGTATTAATAGTGAGTTTCCATTTGGAACAAGAGGTATAATTTATTTTTTATATGAATCAAGGCAGGGTAATAACGGATAATTCATTAATGTATCAAGTGTGAAAAAATGTCAGTAGACCAAATGAAAAGAAAAGTAACTGAAAGCAATATTAGACAATAACAGCTGCATTTGTTAGATCTTACAGTGCAACAATACTTCACAGTCATATGAACAACCTCCCTAGGACATAGTAAAATGATTCTTGTTTATGGCACATTTCATACAAAAATATTACAAATAAAGCAACAAGAAAAACTGAATGGTCAACCCACATTATTTCCTAGCCTATGTATTGCCAGTAGTGTGGCTGCTATACCTTTGATTACATATTTGCATGCCTAGAAATTATACTGTGCCATTCTTACAGAAAACGTGAACACTGAACTGCATTTGTTATTGCTGTCCAGTATCCAGCCCATATCTATTTTCTAAATACTCAACGGGTTGAGTAAGAGCTGAGTTGGTTATGATAGGGTAAAGTCAGCAGATGTATTATTATATAAGGTCTAGAAACATCTCAGTATGGCTGACTGTAAGCCATTTTCCTATAGCATTCATTTTTAGTACGTAACAGAACCAACTGATACTGCCAATATCCTGGCAGATAGATTCAGTGTAACTTTACCACCCTCTCACCCCCTAAAGGGCCCATCTCTATACTGGAAGAATGCAAAGTTCCTGTAATCACGACTGCACAGGTAAAAAACACACTCTCCAAAGCCAAGAACACAGCACCCATGGGACCTGACAACATCCCAGGCTGCATTTTACATGAACTACAGAATGAACTGGCACCCCCACCTAAGCACCAAGTTCAATCATAGCCTCACCTCAGGCTTTGTGCTCACTGAATGGTGCACAGTGATGGTTATCCCACTCCACAAAGGGGGAGCCACCACAGACCCCAAGAACTACCACCCCATTAGCCTAACAAGCCTAGTCTGCAAGGCCATGGAATGCATCATCATGGAACTTATAAATAAAGACATCGGTAATCTCCAAACTCTGGAGCCCACCCAGTTTGGGTTTGTAAAAGCCAGATCATGTCTCCTAAACCTGATAGATTTCTTTGAAGCAGTTAACAAAGTCATAGATGAGGGTAAGGTGGTTCATACAGCCTATCTAGATCTCGCCAAGGCTTTTGACACCATCCCCCACTCTGGAATTATAGATAAACTCATTAAACTAGGTATTAGTCCCTATGTCACAAGATGGGTTGCCATCTGGCTCACTGACAGGACTCACACTGTGAAAGTAGCAGACTCCAAATCCGACTTCAGACCATTAACATGTGGAGTACCACAGGGTTCAGTCCTGGGTCCTCTCCTGTTTGGTATCTACTTTTCTGAAGTACAGGCTAACACAGAAGGTCTTTGGCTAATGAAGTTTGCAGATGACTGCAAACTAGGAGCCATAATCAAAACTCCTCACGATGTGGACATCCTACAAAAGAGCCTCGCTGAGACAGATGCTGGTGTCAAAGCCATGGCCTCAAGCACAATGCCAAAAAGTGCATTGTCATTCCCTTTGGTAAAAACTCTGTACCCATGAGCTACCACATAGGTGATAGTCTACTTAACACCGAAAGTGTGATAAGAGACCTTGGGACACAGGTGGACAGTAGTCTCTCCTTTGATAATCACATCACCACAATAGTCAGGAAATCCTTCTACGTGGCACACCTCATCACAAAAGATTTCTCAACCAAGAAAAAAGAGGTCATTGTTCCTCTCTACTCGTCATTCATTTGACCCATTATAGAGTACAACGCATCTTTTGGTATGTACCTCACATGACATCTACAACAACTGGAAAGGCCATAGAAACACCTCACAAAGAGGATTACCGGCCTCAAACAGATGACCTACACAGACCGTCTTAAAAAACTCCGGCTTTACTCTGTCGCATATCGTCTACTTAGAGGCGATCTCTGCCTAACATACACAGCTATGTTAAACCCAGAGCTGTTGGACATGCTTCACTTAAAGAAATCCCAATCCTTCCAAGCTACACGTTCTAGGGACCTAAACCTTGTCACCACAATAAACAGAACATGCTGGAGGGATAGACTCCTGTCCCAGAGACTTCCCATACTCTGGAACAAACTACCTATCTATATCAAAGAAAGCTCTTCATTAGCACTCTTCAAGAAAAATCTTGATGATTGGATGGGAGATAGGAAATTCACCCCGGGGATCACCTCTGTGGCTCTGCTCGACAGGGGCGAAAGCCAGGGTACCTTTTTGGCTTGACTTATATACGCCCTAGGGCCAATAGCCTAGTACCTACCTATGAACCTATGAACCTATACCCACTTAGTAAAGTAAATGCCATTTGTATGCACTCTATTATTTAAGGCAGTATGCCTTAAATCCTTGTTGTGGCTATCAAGTAAAAACCCAGGTAGAATGTCCTTTTGTGTAATAGGAGTATTTCTACAGATGAGGTTTATTTTACATTAATATATATAAAAAAATCAAGCAATATATATCAGTAACAACACAGTGTCACCATAAGCTCAGGTGTCATTGTGTCAAATAACGTGATTGTTTCAAATAATGGCTGTTATTTTGATTAAGTAAGAGTCAGTGGTGACTACTGCAATATTACTAAGACATTTATGTTACTCTCTCAGATACCTTGTACTATCACTCCTGTGATAGCCATATTGCTATCCCAAATGTGAAAAATGAATAGAAAGACCATTCTCAGACAAGAAATTGAGTAAGATCAGTTCATCTCATTGAATGACCATAAAAATGTAGCTAAACTTTATAACCAGCTCACATCACTAACTCAAAACACAATACTAGTAGTAATAGTACTGCTATTAACAATAATAATAATAATAATAACTCATATGACTATAGAAGTAGTAGAAGTGTAGAAAAGATGAGGTTTCAGAAACACACATGGCAGAGTAAACACACATTCAGCTGTGCCTCAGAAACAACACTAGTCTGGCTGATTCTCAAAGCTATAGTGTCAAGCTAATGAAAATCTCATGTAATACATTGAAGAGGTGATGCTGTTTCACTCAGAACAGATTAAATTTTGTGACAACAGATTACTGGAGAGTGAAAAATAACAAAACTCAGAGGAGCTGGCTTGTGACATCAGCATTATAGGACAGGAAAATGGCCAGTGACAATTTCTTAGCATTCATTAAAAGCTCAAAATTCCATTACCAGAGTGATTGTTTAGTATAATTTGCAGCCAATGAACATTAATAAAACAGATTGTAAGTATATAATAGTGAATTAAATGGTTTTCCAAGTAGGGAGTATAAGTATACAAATTATAATGTATTTGGACTTCTGATTACTTTACAATGTGTGTATGTTCTGGCAGACTCCAAGAAAACTAGTGATTTTTCATTACTCACTCCAAATTCACGAATTTTCGTAGACAAATGGATACAAATTGTCCTTGAGAATAACTTTAAAAGGCTTACAGCTTAAAACACACACTCAAGATCTGCTTTTACATAAAAAGTGAATGCGCAGTAATCAGCATAGAAGTTATATTCTTTTGTACAGCCATTACCTACTTGCTCAGAAATAGATAACAGTGTGAGGATGAAGTACATGCAAGTCTATCTTTATCAGATGAAAAATAAGCACAGCCTGTAGAACTTTTCAGCTGTTTACTGTCCCGTAAAGCATGTGGCCACTGTTCTTACTGGACAGAGAGATGCAATGGACAAAAAAGACAATGAATTTACATATCCATTATAGAGTGAATACTCCAATACATGACTTGGCAGGCGTAAGTACAGCAGATGGAATTACTGCTAAACATGTACCAGAGTGATAACTAACTTCTGCACAAACTTCAAGAATGTGCAGTAGACTTCTGGTTAAATTCTTACTCATAATATAAGATTCTTAAATTCTACATGGCTGTCCAACTAGCAGTTAGATTATAAGGTGGAATTTAGTTTTGATTAGAGTTTGGCATCTTTTTATAAAACACAAACAGCTTAGAAACAGACAATGGAAGGGGCTGTAGTTATCTAAAGAGAGCAGACTTTGCTGAACAACTAAACAATTCTGCAAATGGTTGCTAGTGTCCAGATGAGACAAAATGAGGCCAGATACAGATTTTTAATATGGGTTGAATGTTTCATTTATCACAAGATGGAGGTTTTACAATCATATAGTATATTCAAAAGCTTGAATTATGACTAAAGAACAATACTGAAATGAGTACTTCTAAGTATTGCCATCGATAATAACTGAATATAGTATATAGGCTAATGGAGTGCTAGCTTTTAATCTCCATATTTCATCCAAGAAATATTTTATTAAAGATGTCTGCTGCATGTTTGAAACACTAAACAGTTTTCTATTGAGAGAATTTCTATCATATAGAGTTGAAAACCATAAAGGAGCATGATAATGCTGATGGGTCATCATGGCTACCATGATAATGCTGATGGGTCATCATGGCTATCATGATAATGCTGATGGGTCATCATGGCTACCATGATAATGCTGATGAGTCATCATGGATACCATTATAATGCTGATGAGTCATCATGGCTACCATGATAATGCTGATGGGTCACCATGGCTACCATCCTAGGAAGCAGAAGGCCTTAGTGTAACAGATTCATTAACTATGCAGAATACAATCATAGCCAAAATATTATCATTAATAAAATCCTTCATCAAAGGGGAAAAGAAAAACAACCTTCCTAAGTGCTTTATATTGGCATAAAAGAGAGGCTAAAAGGTAATGTTTCATTGCATTTTCCATTTGCTTCAAGAAAACAACAGTTGTCTAGACATGAAGGAGCCCCACTATGAACAAGCACATAAGTAATTATCTAAAAGTTACACACAAAAGTGTTAGGGATATAAATTATGGCACCTAGGAACTGTAAAAATTAAGTTACTTTTTAATAGCTTTTATGGTGGGCAGATACTGTTAAATTAAGTTTTCAGCAAAATTTATACTGGATAAAGGCTGGTCCAAAATGCAATGTCACAAGGACCCTTGGGTGTGGGCAGCATTACCATGACAGTACATGAATACTGAACTGTCTTGGTAATGCCACTAATAGGTAGAAGTCATTTTCATATAGACAACCGCACCTAAAAAGGCTGATGCAATGTTACGAATAATGTTTGCATGGATAGGTACAGACTACTAGTGATAATAGACCACAATTTCACATAAAGAGTTTAAAGCTATTACCAAACCACATGGTATCAAGAAATTCACAATAGCCTCATTTGACCTTGTGGGCTAGCAGAAAGATAGCTTAAATGTTCAGAAAAAGTTTAATGCAGCAGAAGGTGATTGCCTTTTTGTTTACATAAACATGGTTTAAGTAACCACTAACTCAATGCCAGCAATATTGATCTTCAGCTGGAATGTGAAGTCCTGCCCTGACTTAATGAAACCAGGTATGCAAAAGAAAGTTCAGAACAACCAACTTAAGAACATGAATGAGTAGCTTGTCAGAAGTTTTCATACAAAATGGCACTTGTTAGCATGTGATTATAGAGCTGACACATCTCAACCTCGTCAAGCTATCACAAGAATAAGGACTCTGCCTGCGCAGTTGATGTGGGAAAAGACATGGCACGAGGACATGATAACTAAACCAGAAAGGAAATGCCCATCAGCCATAAAATGTAATACTCACTAGATAATGACAGAGCTCTGATAGATTAGGAGATGACTATCACTGTATTGGAGGGAGGATGGAATACCATAGCCATATCTCTAGCAAGTTTGGTAACTAAATACATGCTCCAAGGTAGATGAAAGTCCAAATGGTCATATCCTTACCCTAAAAGGAATTATTCACTTCACCTGTATTCTCAGAAGGTAGGTGACCAGATTTGTTCCCCAAGAGATTTTAAGGATGAGGTAACAGAACATCAGAGAGAAAGCGAGACAATTTAATGTTGAAGACAGGGTCACTTAAATTTCCTAACCAGGGCACTGGCAAAGGCCCACTTTGACATCAAATATGCTGTTTTGATCTCAGGAGGAGACTCCTTCAGAGACTGAAACAATGAGATGGAGCATACATCTGTAAACTGAAAAAAAAACTTGCAAAATAAGATTACTGCATATGGTATCTAACATACTCAGATCTGTATCATGTTTTTAATATAAATATGGTATCTTTTTTCTCTGCATGTAGTTTCAATACTTTTGAGATTTTCTGTCTGTGCCTCCATGCACTTAGCATAATGAACAATTCATAGAAATGTTATATAGAGATGAGTCTCACTTCTACATCAACAATGCCTGCTAACAATATTGGAATATTTTCATAAGTGCAGATTTTGTATGGAAAAATTTCATTAAGATACTTTACCTGCCCATTACAGTGACAGCTAGTTTCAGCACTTAAATCACTAGACTCATTGTATTATGCAAATAAAAAGTCCCAACCACATGTCAAGTCTCACACTTAAGCATACTCCTTGTCTGATTTCACTGTGACATCATGCTGGTAGCGGAGCCACAAGACAGACAAAACTATAATATGATAAGATGTAGAGTGGCTTGCTGTAGCCTACTGAGACCCCATATTAAATTAACACTTACTAGCAGTCAGACCATTAAGTAAAAAAATGCTCCATGGAACTGTAACATGCCACTGTCATCTAAAATAACCACATCTTGTCTGAAGAAGTCTTGTTTCATGTAAGGGACAAAAGTGCTTAACAGTAAGTTTATTTTGTGTGTTTTTCATTAAATTAAGTATTAACTTCAGCAGTTTTGGCCGTGTGGATGTTTTACATGACAAGGAGTGTTACAGTTCACTGGAGTGTTTTTATATTTGGTTACCAGTGCTTGGAGGTGAAAAGCAATGAACATGTGATTTCACATTATAAAGTATGACATTCCTGGCAACTGGAAGACTCTATCACAGTCACCCAGAATTGCACTTCAAGTGAGGAAAAAAGCTAGAGCTGCTTTACTCTACCTACTATCCTAACCTTACATATTGTAAGCTAAGCTATTTCCAGGAATATACCCTATTCTTGGAGTCCGTGCGATTTCAGAGGCAGTATATTTATACATTGGATGCAGCTTGTTACCCTAGGGGAAAAACAAACTCTTTGGTAATGTCTTACTATACCTGCCTCCTTAACTCGTGTAGTAAAATGTGTGTTGGTAGTGTTCTGACTTCTGCAGTGAAGTTTTATGCAAGCTGGAATTCTCAGAACAAACTTAAAGGGAGGGATAGGTATAGTAAACTTTTGCCAAACCCCCTTTCAGAGGAACTAGAAAAGCAGGTTTTTGTATTTGTTGTTCTTCTGAAGTGATTTCATTACATTTAATGTGCTTAACCATGGCACTGACATTTGTAGATTCAGTACTGTAACTAAACTGTGCTGAATGTAACTACCGTCAGCATTCATGACTTTAACATTTATGAAGTGCAAAATGTTATTCAGCATTGTCTGGCTTGGTGCAATGTACTGCTAAGACATTGGGAAATATTTGATAAATAAAGCCCACAATATCATTTTGCAGGCAGTGTCATGCTGGATTGTCTTGCACCCTTGAAATGGATCTTTTTATCTGAATCTTCTATTAATATAGACAAGTATCCTAAGTAAGTACAAAAACAACAAAATAAAATAAAATTACAATAATATAAAACAACAGGCTACTGACCCACAAATATTCATCTCTCAAGCACCTCGGCTTAACACAGTCTCTTCAAGGAGTAATATTCAGTGGTAAAATACACTATATATATATATATATATATATATGTATATATATAAATCACATAAAGACAATTAATTAATTATCCAATAAAAAGATTATATCAAATATTTCCATTTAACTTCACAGCTGAATCCCAAAGGCATTAAAGTGCAATATTTCAATATAAAAACCTATTCCTTGTATAAAAGTTTATCTTTAACAAGGAATTTTCCCCATTTTAACATACATTTTTTTTTCAAGAACTGTACACTGCAATAATAAAAAATCACTGTCATGTTGTTCTTTAAAATGAGCTGCTATGGAATTTTTTACTTTTTGCTTCTTAATATCCCTGTGTTCCTGTAACCTCAATCTAACATTTTTTTTAGTTTTCCCAATATAAAATAAGTTGCAGGGGCACTTCAGGGCATAAATAACACCTTCAGTACTATGTGAAAAAATTCCTGTGGGATAAAATGTAACAATATTAGTGTTACTAAAGCAGCGTACCACAAATTGACAAATACCACAAGTGCTACATGGAAAGGTACCTAGTGCAGATGGATGTCTAACAATACTAATATCAGGAATGCACAAAATTACCATGAACAAGCATGTCTTTTAAATTCTGCCCACACCTATATGAAATAAAAGGAACATCCTGCAAAGTTTTACTTAATTCCCTATCTTTCATAATGAATTCCTAACAATATTGCAACACATCACAAACGTATTCAATTAAAATGTTATGTCGTAACAAAATACATTTTCTGTTTCCCTCAATTCTTTTTTATGTTCCTATTGTTATAACCATTGCTTTTTATATTCTGCCTACCACCATGCCCCAAGACTTTTTGTAAGGCTTCATTAACTAAACCCTGATTATAACCCCTATTTATAAACATAGTAAGTGTTTTATAAGCTTCATCATAAAAATCTTTGTCATTATTACAAACTCTATATAATCTTAATAACTCACCATATGGCAAGGGGATGGCAACTGTTTCCATATAAATATTGACCTCTGTTCAGAATCGTTCTAGGTACAAATGCATGAATCTCACCATTTTCAAAGCCTCTCAAAGATAAATCTAAAAACACAACCTCAGTACCATAATGTAATCCATCAAAACACAGATTATATACATTGTCTTGTAAATCAGAAACAAAATCTTTAACTTCATTCTTCCCTCCTTGACTGATAAATATCAAATCAACTATATTTCTATAATAATACAAAACATGCTTGTTCATAAACTCCTGCTTATACAATCAACTACAAATAAAGCCATCATCAAATTTGCATACATGGGGCAAAATGTGTCCCCATAGCAGTACCTTGCAGCTGATGGTAAATTATGTTATCAAAAGTAAAATAATTATTCAATAGGCAAAAATGTACCAATTCTATGATATAATTTGAGGCCAGATTGTCACCCAAAAAATGATATAATGCCTGTGTTCCATCTTCGTGTTGAATATTAGTATATAAACTTTTAACATCTAGGGTGACCCAATACATTTCTTCTTTCCGCTTAAGCATAGAAATTCTGTTTAAAAAGTCAAAACTATCTTTACTATAAGAGGAAAGTTTAGAAACAGATAGAAGGAGAAATTGATGCAAAACCAAAGCTATATTGTGCAAAAAATATTTGCATACTGAAATAATGGGGCAACCAGGGGGATTCTAAAGATCTTTGTGAATTTTAGGTAAGCAATAAAGGTTGCAAGACTACAAATATCCACAGAAAAATTATTTTCTACATCCAATGCCCCAGCCTTAAGCCCTTATCCATCAAGCATTTAAATTGTAACAATGCATCATTATATGAATGAATATTACTTTTTTTTCATAAACTCTCTCATCTACTAAATGTTCATAACACATACCTGCATATTGTGTGTAATGCATAACAACTACTTTGTTTCCTTTATCTGAAGGCTTTATAATCAAATCTTTCCTCAGACTAAGATCTTTCAAAGCCTTCCAATTCCCCTTTGTCAAATTATAGCCTATATGTTTATCTTTTAATAAACTTGTCATATAACTTCTCAACAGAATGATTAAGCCTAAACAAAAACTGCTTAATACATTCATTAACACAGGGAGGTATAAATCTGCTTTTACATGGAATACAAGACGTATCTAACAAATAATGGGCATTGGCAGGGAAATCATCACTGGTTCCATCACTAGTTTCAGAAACACAAGAAAAAAAACTATCCTCAGATCATTCAGAGAAATCAGGAATTTCCTATATATTTTTAATCAGTTTTTCACCATAAATAAATTTAAATGCAGCTTTCAAACAAGTTTAAACATTTCTTATTTAACAACATATAGACATGAGATTACTGTGGGGATAAACTTCAAACCCAAATTTAAGACATTAAAATACTCATCCAATAACATACAGCCTGACAAGTTTAAAACTAAAGAATCAGAATCAAACTCAAGTCACAACATTTGCAGATATATCGGAAAGCTCATTGTCATCTACCTCTTTTCTGGAATGGCTGAAATTTCCCTTCCAATGCAGCTGCATAAGCCCCATTAGCATTTGTCCCTCTTTTCCGATTATTATATTGCTGTTCATCATCCTTATTCCCTCAAAAACACTGTTGATGTACTACCGGATCTTGCACAGAAGGGACAGAAGGAAATCTGTCATCATTTCGATCTGGCCCCATTGTAAAGCTCTTAGTGTCTGAAGACACAAACAAAGCAGACTGAGGCTTTTTGAAGCCTCCACTTTGACGTACAGGCTTCCCTCACTCTAGCTTTTTGATTGACCCACCAAATAAAGGCCTGCCCTTTCTCATAATCCGAGATATACCTCTTGAGTTTAATTTCTTTCTGTTCAAAAAGTTCTGATTCAAAAGTTTTAAGTCTCACATTTATATTACTTATTAAACCATCTAGCTGAGCAACTGAAAAATGAGCAGCAATATCTCTATCCAAGCCACAGACCTTATCCTTCAACTTTTGTTGTTTTAGCCGATCTCTTTCAACTAAAATTGCAACTCATTCCCTAGAACATTTATGTGCTACTGCCAGCCAACGGTCTCTAAAGCATTTATCCTCTTCATTATTAAGATCAAATAGTGTCATAGAACTCTTAAAACAACAGAGTCCCCTTGGTGATACATTCAATTCTATATAATGTAAACCCATGATGTTGAAATGTACCTTAGCCTCTTTGAAAAGCAGACATTCAACGTTATCACACAACTCCTGAACCTACATATGAATGATTCCAGTGTTCATCTGGCCCACTTAAAAAAAAGGATTGTCCATTCTGCATTGTCTCTCTTCCAAATATTTATCCCAAAAATCTCAATGGATTATCACTACTATTGGTACCAAACTGGTCACCATCTTGTACATCACCAGAAGCACCTTGAGTAATGTACTTTTCCATAGTCCATAGTTGTTTTATTTTAACCCAAGTATCCACTTCATCCTCTAGTTCATGATGATGTTAAGTCTGGTAATAATCAAGACCTCAGTAAGCAGTACCATCCTTAAGGTGTTTTCTCTGTACCAAATGGCTGTAAGGTTTATACTCTCCCATACAGACAGTATTCTGAAATAATGAATGCAAAAATGATAACTGGTCTGATTATAACAAAACACCTGTTTGATTATCATCATCTATGCAGTCACTTATTGGCATTATGACTCACCACAGAAACGCACAGTTATTGACTCCACCATGTATTAGCCTGTAGTATTGGAAAGCATTATTGAAAGGACATTTTCCTTACAGACCTCTTCTTGTCCTAAAATCTACATGTAGTTCTAAACAAGCACAAAGGCTTTTACTACCTTTCTGAGGTGAAAAATGGCAATTATTTGCACAAGCTCTGTCTCTGCCCACATAAACTGCATCAACAGATATCAAGAATGTTATTTTAGCAGTGATGGCAAATTACATTGCAGTAGTCATTAGACAAGGCAGAAATGTGACATCTGCCCAGAAAAGATTACCAGTTTAAGAAGGTCAGTATTTTGGAGATTTTTTTAATGATCACTTTACCCTGCTGCTTTACGCACCATCATGGGACAAGAGACAGTCATGGCAGGTCATCATCAAAGCAGTCATGAGGTAGTTTTTCATATTTTGGTCCTAATCCACCCACTAAAGGCATGCTTGAATATGTGACGGCTTGCAGTTTCTCCCTCACTAGGTGCACGTTTCTCCTCATGTCAGATTTATTTTAATATACTTTGTTGACTGGAGACCCACAGTAGTATTCATACCAACCAAGGGAAATTTGGCCAGGATGAATTTCTCCTACTCTTTTTTATAAGTGCCATGAGTTCCTTTACACCCACCTGAACTACCACAAACTCAAGTGGAGAGGAACTCAGTTTAACAGCTCATCTGAAGGACTGCATACTCAGGAGTGTTGTACCCCCTTATTTTGCACTGCAGCATCAGTATTGGAAAATTAATCCAACTACCTGGTGTAGAAATAGAACCCATAGCCTTCTGCATCAAAGGTGAGTGTGCTGCCTTTTGAGTTAGAGACTTCAAGTGACAGCTACTAGAAGAATGTGGCTTAGTAGAGCCAACTGTATTCTCCCAGTCCATATGCTGCAGTTATGCATCTCTCATTCCATTGGGTACTGGCTTTGCAGTGTGCTGGTGCTTCTTTCATCTCCTGTAAGGAAGACTCACAGTCAGCTGCTCACTGCCTTTCTCCCCCAACTGACTCCTCCATTACTTGAGGTACTAATCGGTTTCATTTCAGGTTATCTGGCTTGTGTTAGGTTCTGCTCCATGAAGTTGGCAAAAACAAAACTTATGAGTGACTTTAACCACACTAAACAACCTTGTGGTAGACAATGACTGTTGACATTCTAATGAGTGAGAGGCAGTGTAACATTTCAGAAGAACCTAATGTTTGACTCCATATATCTGGGATATCAAGCATCAATCTTGGCTAGGAAAATACAGGTCATACCTCTCAATTGTACAGATCTTTGCAGAATATCTAGATTTTTGCCTCATGTTTTTGGTCTGTTTCTCATAAAATTGATCTTTTTTGGCAAATCATTGAGGATTGAGGTTAGAAAAGAATAACATGCATTTGAGTTTCAGACTTCATACCCCTCAGAAAAATCATGCTAAGGCAAAACCTGTCATTCTATCAACTTTCTAAGTTTGTAAGATCAATATTTAAATATTGTCCCTATTTTTGGGCCTTTGTCCCCCCATTATTTATGACTTTGTCTAGATTTCCTGTTCTAAAAGGTTGAGAGGTATGATACAGGGACACCAAAAAGTTTTCAAAATGCAGCAAAAGGCATAAAAAAGATGAATCTGCATGTAAAGCCACTTATGAAGAAGACATTGATGGAGTATCTCAGGATGAAAGAACAAATGACCAAACTGGGAATGAAAATGTGTTGTGAGCAAAGGTAGAATCAAGATACAGAGGAAGACAGGGATACTGTCTAAAAAACTGAAATTATTTTAAGAAAGAGATGGGGTAAAAAAGAGAGATAAACTGACAGCTTGAAAGAGCCATGGAGGAAGAAGCTTAACAGATACATAGCACCAGTATGATAAGGACATGCTCACAAAGTACCGGGGCAATACAATAAAGGAGAGGAAAATTGAATTAAGGACAGGTATCAAAATCAGTGCTAATTTATTTTCTTACCATAATTTACATGCAGTTTTGATAATATGAATGCATTATGCCATAAAATGTGTGATACATTATATAATTATTTTCATAGTGTTAAAGCATATGCTAGTATATTGATCCTTTCAGGATACACTCTATGGAAAAGAAATTAAATAAAGGTCATCTTATAAGAGTTCTGGTGGTTTATTTGCAGATTTGACTATTCACTGTACTAAGCTTATAAGTAAGACTGAAAGACCCTACTGAAATGTCAGCACTTGAAATGCTGTGTGTCAAAAAGCCGGGGGAAAAAGACTGAAAACAGAGGAAATGAGCTAATCTTGAAAATTGCTTTGCTCCTTAAAACTTCGTTTTGCAGGGGGCAGGCTCCCAACACCCCCTAAAAATCTATATACCAACTCAAAGAATGCTGTATCTTGGAGAAAAGGGAACCTTTCTGGGAAAATACATCTTGGAAAGTCCATTCTTCTAACCGTTCAGTCTTTGCATTTTGGGACTCGATCTGGTTGGTCCTGACATTTCAAATGGTTACCTAGGTTCACACTAGTACCTCATAGATACTGAAAGACTTTGTAAACAAGGAAGCCTAGTTTGGTTTGTGAAAACAAGAGCAAACTGACAAATCAAGAATGTACAGCTGGAAGGCATTGGTGCTAAAGCCACTTTCTATCTACCTAACAGGTCACAGATCAAACTTACTGGGATGCATGGACTCATCATGGTATATAGCACAAAACAATTTACAGGAAAATTCAAAGTCTGAAGGATGAAGAGGTATTTTCTGTTTAATCATGTTGAAGAATTCAAGTGAGTGGTTCGATAGCCTAGTGGAAATGGAGACATATAAACTTATAACCTATTTTGGCCCAGTGCTACAAACCTGAATAAAATGTTGTCCACTCTTGAGCCTTCCTATTTCTTGAAAACATAGACATCTGTATAAGTACAGAAACTTAGTTCTAGTTTAGTGACTACTTTCCTTCTGTACCTTGCTTAAATATCTACCACTAGTGTAGACTTTCTACCAAGAGTCTCTGTGTCTTCTGGGACCACTGCTCTTCATCAATGACAACTGCAAAGTCAGGACTACTACAAACTCTTCAGATTACAGCCATTATCATTTACGCTGAAATGTAATCATAGAAAGTCACTGTATCAGGACTATGGATTAAAGAAGAATGCAAATCATATATTATTGTGTTATTTTGGAAACAAGAATCGGATTGCAAATATCAACTAAATGACATCCCCACAAAACTGACACTGTCTTTAGGGACCTGGACATATTCATTGTTTGATCACCATTATCAACTATCATTAGGAAATGAAGACAAGGTGGCTTAATGGTTAAGGTCTTTGCCTCCCATGCACAAGGTACAAGGTTTGATCCTGACCTCTGACCAATGCCTGCTTGGAGTTTACATGTTCTCACTGTGTCTCTGTGGGGTTTCTCCCATGTCTGAAAAACATGCTGAGTGTTTCCATCTCAAACTCACCAATGAATGGAGCTGTGGGCAGCAGCACAGACTCTACATGGTGCCCTATAGGGGAAGAGTTGTACAGACCAACTGCTTTGGCCATCTACTTTGGTGCACGGTATCCTCAAGATAGGAGAACACATATCACAGACTGCGTGCTGTGGCAGGGATAGTCACTCGATGGTGTAAAATATGACTCTAGGTGATTTGGTCATGTTGACTAATGTCTCCAAAAATGGGCATGGGTAGTTACTGGTGCAGAATGCATTGATAAGTGGGTTAAGTACCCAGCCTACTCTTGCCCATGCCAGGACCCTTGCTAACAGTGGGAGGGGTATATGTGCCCCTATTGGCCAGTGTGTGCCCACCATAAAGCCCAGCAGCCCTGGACCAATAAGCTATTGGCTGACTGGTGTCTAGCTGCCCAGCCTGGGTTACCTGTTGAGCGAAAGTTGGATGTAAAACCAACCTGCCAAACATGAAATGAGAATTGCTATGCTTGTAAGTTCACTGACAGGACGCAGCTTGGAAGTGGGTGACATGTTACTCTAGCACATTCTGTTAACCAGAATATTATTACAGTACTTCTGGTACCAGTACTTGTTTGTTGCTATATTCCCTGTTGACATTTTCTTCAGTCACCCCCAAGTTGTCCTACCTAATCTAAGCAAAACGAATAAGCAAACTAAATAAGTAAATAAATGAATGCATACATACATACATAAATGAAATTAAAAATGGTGGATGTACTGTGAGCTTCTTGTTAGTGCTAGGATCCTGCAAGTGTAAGGATTTCCTTTGATGGCCTCCTGACTGGTGACTGCCAGAAACATTAAATTCTTGTATGCCATCTCTGTCCTGCATACATCAAGAACTGCAGGACTCTGAATTTCTGCCTTAAGCCCTAGTTGTAAGGAATCTCATGATAATAGAAGAGGCTAGGATGAAACTGCAAATTTGTTTTAATTAGTCACAGAGACACAGCATGAATTTCAAACAGTGTGACTCACTGACTGAAATATCAGTCACATTAAGAATCTTTGCATTTAGCCAATGACATTTTTAAGAAAACCTGCCGCTCTTCTCCTCCACCCAGCCTGACCCAGGCTGTTCCTCCTCTTACCACAGGACTTTCACTAACGTTTGAAAAATAAATGTAAACGTACATTAAAAAGATCCAAACCAAACTCATTCAGGTGCACTCCATCATCTCTAAACCAAACCGGGTCCCTGCCATCAAAATCCCTATGCTCAATAATCTGAATACCCAAATCAACAATCTGCCTCAACAACTTACAATGAATAAATTGCCAAGCCTGCTGTAATGCCATACAACTTGCAGCATTCGTCCAACATAAATGCAGTACTATCTTGAACTACACAATGCACATACCTGGTTATAATCTCTTCAATGTAACCAAACCCTATCTTAGGGAAGAAATAGGTGGAGTTGAAGAAAAGTGGCAGCACCTAAAAACAGCATGTGTTAGGATTATGGAAAAGATATGTGGTCAAGCCAGGTATGGAAATAAGGTACGTAAGGAAAGCTGGTGGTGGAATGCAGAAGTCCAGAAAGTCATCAAAAGAAAGAAGGAGTGCAGGAAGAAATAGGAGATAGAAAAGACTGACCAAGCAAGCTAGGAAGGACTACTGACTGGCTAACAAAGAAGCTAAGAAAGAAGTTGCAATAGCAAGGAATAGGGCATCAGAGGCACTCTACCAACTTCTGGAAAGTGACTCAGTAAGGGGCACAAAGAAACTATATCAGGTTGCAAGGCAAGGACAGAAAGATAAAGAAGATAGTCAGACACCCTTCATAAGGGATGCCAGCAACAACCTGATCACCAGTCCACAGGGCATCAAAGGCAGATGGAGTATTTCAAAGCTGCTGGGCAGAACAGTTGGTGTATTCACTGTTGCAGTCATCACATTTGGGTTATGCCTGCCAGGGTAGCTCTCGGCCGGCCCGAATACCAGAGACTTAGTATTTCTGAGTCAGTTGTTGTCACTTGAGGACTGATGTCAGGTCATCAGTAGTATAAAGTAAGGCAGCCAACGTCATTACATCAGTTTTTCTTGCCCTAACCTGTCAGGAGCCCCCAAAGTAGGAGGCCAGGTTCTGGTGGAAGAATCCCACCAGTGGAAAATAAATATCAATTTGTCCCTTGTAAGGAAAGGAGAACAACAAGGAAGAATGGTAACAAAAGGAGAAGGAGAAAAAAGGGGGTTGGAGGGAGGGAAACCAGGACTGCAACAGTGAATACACTCGAACATCTACATTTATGGTAAGTGTACACAACTGTATTATGTTCTTCGTGTTTCACTGTTGCAGTCATCACATTTGGGTAGATTCCCAAAGCAGAAGAAAAGGGTGGAGGCAGTCAAGAAAACTAGGGGCTGGCTAGGATGCCCTGCAAGACTGCAGAGGCAAACCCTGCCATGGATATGGAGAAGAGAGGCAGGTGGTAATGCTTAGTAAAAGTGTGAACAGATGTCCAGGTGATAGCCTCCAGGATGTCCCTGGTGGGAATTCCTCTGAAGAAAGCTGCAGAGGTGGAGACTGCTCTGGTGGAGTGTGTCCTGACCCCCTTGGGGGGAGGCTTTCCATGCTGTTTGTAGCAGAAAAGGATGCAGTGTGCTATCCATCTGGAAATGGTTTGCTTTTAGATGGCTTTGCCTTCTGCCCCTGTAGCAAAGCTAACCAGCAATTGATCAGACTTTCTGAAGGATTTAGTCCTGTCCAGATAGAATCTGAGCTGTCTGTGCACATCTAGAGAGTGAATGATTCTTTCCCCCTTGCTCTGGGGATTAGGAAAAAAGGTGGGCAAATTAAAGGATTTGTTGAGAGCCACACTGGACACCACCTTGGGGATGAAGGATGGGTTAGTTCTGAGGGATACCCTGTCCACATGGAAGATGATGAAGGGTTCCACAGCCATGAGTGCTTGCAGCTCAGAAACTCTTCTGGCTGAAGTGATGGCCAGAAGGAATGCTGTCTTCCAAGTGAGGAATTTTAGCTCTGCAGAAGAAGCTGGTTTGAAAGGGGGCAGGGTGAGCTTTTCAATACAAAGTTAAGGTCCCAAGCTGGTGTTGGTGCCCTTCTGAGGGGCCTCAAGTTACTAGCTCCTCTGAGGAACTGTTTCATCAAAGGGTGTGAGAAAAGGGGCTGCTCAGTTGGAAAATGAGCAGAAATAGCAGAGGCATGAATTTTTATAGATGAGAAAGAAAGACCACTGTGTAGTAGGTCAGCTAAGTAATCCAGGATGAGAGGGATGGAGGGCTGTGCTGTACTGGCTCCCCTAGCCTTGATCCAGGTGCAGAACCTTTTCCATTTATCTGCATAAGACTTTCTGGTGCTAGGACATCTGGCCTCATGGATAACATCCAGAACCTGTTTACTGAGGATGGCAGATTGGTTTGGGGTTAGGGAATAAGCCAAGCTGCCAAATTGAGTGTCTGCAATTGGGGATGCATTAATTCCTCTTTCCTCTGGGTCAGGAGCTTTGGAATCTGAGGAAGATGCCATGGAGGCAGTGGGGACAGGCTGTGCAAGCAAGGGGTACCAGTGTTGTCGGGGCCAGTCTGGAGCTATAACAATGGTCCTTGGTTTTTCCTCCGTTATTTTGACCAGTACTCTAAGAGGTAGGGGAGGAAAGGCATAGACCGATAGACTGACCCAGGGGAAGGACAGGGCATCCACTTTCCAAGTCATGCAGTGATGCTCCCTGGTGCAGAATTTGCTGAGCTGATGGTTGTTGTGGGAGGCAAAGAGCTCGACCTGCGTGGCTCCCCATTTCTGAGTTATGATGGTGGAGGTACTTCTTTTGAGTTGCCACTTGTGTGGGTCTAGAAGGTTTCTGCTTAATTGGTCTGCAAGAGAGTTGAGAGAGCTTGGAAGCAGTTGTGCTAACAGATGTAGTTGCATGGCAGTGGTTATGAGCCAAAGGATCATGGCCAGCTTGCACAGAGGATAGGAGTGAATCCCTCCCTGCTTGTTGATGTACCACATCACAGTGGTGTTGTCTGTTTTGATCAGGAGAACCTCTGGAGAGAGAAGGGTTTGAAAGCTATCAAGGCATTCTGCACAGCCATCATCTCTTATTGATTGATGTGCAGAGGGATTTGCTGTGGGCTCCATTAGCCCTGAATGCACCTGCCATCCAGGTATGCACTCCATGCATAGTCTGGTGCATCTGTGGTGAGGGTCTGGGCAGCTGGAGATGGGGAGAAGGGCAGTCCCTTGTTGTGGGAGCATGCTGTGGCCCACCAATAAAAATCCTTTCTGAGGCAACGAGTTATAGGTATAAGAGTTTCCAGGTCTTGAGAGTGTTGGCACCAAAGGCTCTTTAGGTACCATTGAAGTTTCCTCATATGCAGTCTGGCATATGGAATGAGTAGTATGCAAGATGCCATGAACCCCAGAGCTTGCAGGATCTTCCTTGCAGATAGCTGGGGCCTGGTGGCTAGTTGAGAGAAGTAGGCTGCCAGGAAAATTTGTTTCTCTGGTGTAAGGTATGCCATCTGAGATGCTGTGTCCAGACTTGCTCCCAGGAAGATTATCCTTTGGGTGGGCACCTGTTTGCATTTCTTTTTGTTGATCGTGTACCCAGGCAGGTTAGTAGGGTCTTTACAAAGGCCAGGTGCTTGAGCAGCTTTTCTTGGCTGTCTGCCTGAATAAAGCAGTCATCTAAGTATGGGTAAATTTAAACAATTCTTTATCTGTAAAAGGCAATGGCCAGAGACAGACATTTTGTGAAAACTCTGGGAGCAGTAGATAAGCCAAAGGGAAGCGCAGAGAACTGAAAGTGTTGAGATTCTGCCCTGGAGTCGAGATACTTCCTGCATGATTCCCTGATAGGAATGTGGAGGTAGGCCTCTTTTAGATCTAGGGTGGCTAGCTAAGAGTCCTTGGAGATCATGGGTAGCAGCTGCTGGAGGGTGAGCATTTTGAATTTTGGGATCACCAAGAAGGTGTTTAGAATGGACAGATTGAGAATGGGGCACCAGGTGCCCTCTTTTCTGGGCACCAAGAAAAGTCTGGAATAGAAGCTTTGGCCTATCTGCTCTGCAGGAACGTGCTCTACTGATCTCATAGAGAGCAGGGAAAGGATTTGCTTTTGAACCTCTGCCCACTGATTTGGTGGTAGATCTGGGAACTCTTTTGATGTTGGAAGGGTATGGAAGGAAAATTTGTATCCCTGAGACACAATGTTCAGAACCCATTGGTCCTTGGTAATGGTGTCCCAGGTGCTTGAGTGAAAGGAGACTTTTCCTCCTAGGGGTAAGTGAAGGTGGGCAGAGGGGGTAAGGGGGGTGAGTCATTGTGAGTTCTTACCATAAGGAGGTGGCTTAGAACTCCCTGGTTTGAAAGTGGAGGTAGTCCACTGCTTAGATCTCTGCATTTCCTGGGGCTGCTGTCTAGGGAGTCTGTTTCCACAGGGCCTAGGCTGGTCTGGTTTACTTGGAGCAGGAAAGGACCAGTGCTTGGAGGGGCAATGCCTGCTGAACCTTGGAGGCTGGACCTGTAAGAAATCTTTAACTGTTTGCATAGATTTTGCTTTTTCTTCCATCTTTTTTCTGCCTTAGTGCCAAATAAGTTATTTTTGTGCAAGGGGGCATCCAACAATTTAGATTTGACATGGTCTGGCAGAGGATATTCCTTAAGCCATGCATGTCTTCTAATGACAGATCAGGTGACTGCTGCCCTGCAAGAAGCTTTTAGAAGAAGCGTTTAATTACTTGACTTGCAGAATGCATTAAGTCTTGTAAATCTTTAGATTCTGCCCAATTTTTGTTTAAGGAGTTCCAAGGTATATTGCTGATATTTCAGCATAAGGAACTGACAGTTTAGTGCCCTGATAGCAAGAGTAGCTGAGGTGTATACCTTTTTACCCCATTTGTCCAATGCTCCGGATTCCCTGTCTTTGGGGGTGGGATTCTTAGCAGAGGTTGCTTTAATCCCTTTTGGCCCATGAGAAATGACCTTAGCGTCAGCTGTTGGATTTTTAAAAAGATATTTGTGTGAGTCAGGGACTCTATAGTACCTGTCTGGTTTCCTTGGAGCAGGAGGTAGGGCATCTGGAGTCAAGCTGGATTCAAAGAAAACATCATCCACAACATCCAGGACTGGGGGGATGGCCAAGGGTCTGTGTTGCGAAATATCTAGAAATTCCCTGAGTGTCTTTTTAGACTGGGTTAGTCCTGACTCTCCCATTGGAAATGATCCCTTAAAGTATGCAGGGTTTCCCCAAAGGAAAACTCCTCTGGGGGAGACGCTGAAGGAATGGAGTCCTCTGCATCAGAATCCTCATAAGTGGAGAGGGGATGAATGTCTTCATAGTCAGATGCATCAGATTCATGTGACTCTTGTTCAGACAAAACTACAGGGGACAGATCTCTTTTCCTTTTTGAGGGTGTAGCTTGGCTTCCACTGATCAGCATGATAAGGTCTTCTGCCATTTTAAGCATTTGAGACTGAGGCAAGGTAGCAGGCACCTGAGAGTGGGTTGTCAATCTCTTATGCGTGGTTCGAACCCTGGGCCTAAGCAACTCGGTCATTTTTGAAAGAACGGTAGTCGCAAAAGAAGACGTCGGTTTGTGTTGAGATTCGGTAGTGCAAAGGATTTCCTTGGAAGCTGGTGCCTGCTCAGCGGCTGTGGACCCATCTAAGGTAGAGACGACCACAGGATCCTTATTCAAAGAAGAGTTTTACGGCATACCGGTTTCCAAAAGGGTCTCAGTAGTGGCCTGCAAATCAACTGAAGCGGGCATCAGGGGCTGTGAAAGCACCTCGCTGAGTATTGGAGGACTGACGACTAGCTTAACCGAAGTGTCATCGATAGGTTTGGACCTATGCGATCTGTCTCTGTCTTTATCTTTATGTTTTTTGTGAAGATCTGCTGTCAGATGGCTTACCAAAACCATATCGGAATTCGAGGACTGTAGACGAAAATATCTGGATAGAATAAGGGCCCGACGACAGATAGTTCTGGCATTGAACAAAGCACAGAAGCAACAACGGGGGACGTCGTGGTCTGGACCTAAATAACTGACGCAGTAAGAATGGAAGTCTTGGTGTGATACTTGCTTTCCACAGGCGAGACAATTATTAACTTTTTCTGAAATCGGTTAGTGCAAGAAAAAAGTACTTAGCTTTAGAAGACTTCAATTCAGAGACGAAAACTCAGGTAGCGGCCGACTGGCACTCGTGCAAACTGCTTCTGCTTTTGGCTCCATGGCAAGAAATACTGATGTAATGGTGTTGGCTGCCTTACTTTATACTACTGATGACTTGACATCAGTCCTCAAGCTACAGCAACTGACGCAGAAATACTAAGTCTCTGGTATTCGGGCCGGCCGAGGGCTGCCCTGGCAGGGATAACCCAAATGTGATGACTGCAACAGTGAAACATGAAGAACATCACCCAGAGGTGAAATGTTATGGTAACAGCATACCGGTTTTGGCATTAAGCCTTTTTCAGTGCTATAAGATGTAAATTGTTTATCTTTCCAGACATACTTGCAAAAACTGCAGTGTCCACATGGATAACAACCTACTAATGGTCAACCATCTAAACTCATTTGGTTAATGCCCCTATCCTTATTCACTATTTTTTATAATGATGATTAAACTGACCTGCCATTGTCTTCCATGTTCTTTATGAAAAGACATTTTGGGATATTATTTCTCTTAACTTGTCATCCATTAACAAAATATCCCAATGTTTATAAACTAAATTCCTAATAAATTATGTATTATTACCAAAACTGGTGATAAATCTTAGTCACTGTTTGACCTTATTCCTAACCTGATATTGTAATTATGTCGACCTATGTACCCTGTTTACAGATGTGAGATCATCCCTTACTGCATGTTGTGAATATCGTCTATTACAAGACTTATGAATAAGGTCCTTCTCCTGTTCCTGCAGTTCCTTTGGAGAAGAACAAATTCTCCGAAGTTTAAGAAATTGTGACTTAGGAATATATTAATGATATGGCATAGATGACAACTAGTGTCATGCAGAAATGTATTAAATTGTGGATATTTTCTAAAAATAGAACTACGTGGAGTCCCATCACTCTGCACTTTAATGCGCACATCCAAAACGGTAATATAAGCAGAATGAAAATTAACTGTAAAGTGGATACCCCACTTGTTCTCATTTAAATAATCCACAAATTCTTGTAAATAAACAGGATCTGATCTTAGTACTAGCCAGCAGTCATCTAAATATTCATAGAATCCAAAAATATATTGTGGGAACAATCATATATGATCCGTTCCTCAATATAACACATAAAAAGGTCAGCATATATTGGTGCAAATGAAACCCCCATGGCTGTGCCCTTTAACCATAAATAGCACTGATCTCCAAAACAGAAAACATTTTTGGTCAACACATGCTCTGTTAAACAAAGAAAAAATGTATTGAATCCAAGGCTGTATAAAGAAGCCCGATTCAACCCAAATTCCACTGCCAAAAGTCCTGCCCAATGGGGAATGTAAGGGTACACAGCAGCTAACCTAATTCTATTTGTATGTCTTCCACAATATTAAGAAATTCTGTTGTGTTGTGGATCCGAGAACGTACATAAACCAATAATGGTTTAAGATATCTAGTCAGACAGGCAGAAAGAGGCTTTGTCAGTGACCCCTTACCTGAAACAATCAGTCTGCCAGGGGGCTTATCCAGATTCTTGTGGATTTTGGGTAACATAGAATGTCTGCCTGGCTGGATATGGAACAGACAAATGGCATATTTCCTTCCTGCAAATAATACCCTCCTCATATGCTGCACATAAAAAACTATGAATATCTTTCTTAAATACCAATGTTGGTTTGAAATATATCTGCTAATAAAAATGATGGTCTGAAAGTTGACTTAGGGCCTCATTAACATACATATCCCAATCCCAATATTTGCTGTATTAATAACTAACTGTTCTTGCTCAACTTTTATAAGGCTTGTCATTGCAGCAATGGCAAATTATCCCAATTTCTCTGTCTTTTGGAATTGTACATGAAATGTAAATATTTCAAAAGTTGGTATTGAAAGATAGCAACATTTTTATTAGGGTGAGGCATAAAAGAAGATGGTCTAAATCTGAATTTGCTGTTATCCAAATCCACAGATAATTCTTGCTCAAAATACAAAATAAGATTTAATATTCTACAAAAAGAAATGGCATCTTGTGCTAATGTATTTTCAGATACAAAATAACTGGGCATAATCACCAGCCCTTTATTCAACAATTCACTTTATACATTGGACAATTCTACAGGAGAACTATTGTGTAAATTCTGATCAACACTTATTTCGGTACCATCATTTGTAGCAATGTCCATAAAGATGCTAACCTGGTGTTTATGTTTACATCCTAAAGGGTCATCAATGTTTGCCTTCTTAGTAATAAGGGAAACAGAAGGTGTAGGCACTTCTGTGTCAGTAGTGGATGAAAACTCATCAGCAGAAGTCTCAGAAGAAAAATGAGACATCTTTAAAATAGACCTCTTCCTTTTACGTTTCATAATTCCTGATGATGGAGCCTTAGTATCAGTAAACTGTGCTATTTTTTTATACTCAAATGGCTTGCCTTGTGAATAATCCTTAATATCTCACTGAAATTTTCTAATTATGCGAGATTTCATATCTTTTTCCACCATCATTAAATACATTGATAATAAAGATATTGGTTCTGAATATATTATTTGTTGTTTAAATGGATTCGCCAATTCACATAACTCATGGTGATCAAACTAGAAATTTTGCATTCATAAAAAGAAATAAGTATTTTAACCAATGACATTGAAGCCATCTCTTGGGCCTCCAGCCATTCCTGTAATAACAAATTATCCATGCCTTTAACATATGGTTGGATACAGGATTTGACATCACATGTTTTTGATATCCTGTTGCACGGAAATTGTAGTAGTGACTGGGTAATATATCTGGCAACATGCGCATGTTTTGCATTTTATGCGGGACAAACATCCTTTCTTTTAAAATTCAGCATGTCAGAACATTTGAGTGATATTAGATGTACTAAAACTACCATAAAGCATGCCTCTGCAAAATTCACTTTTATTATTATTGATAGAATATGTTATAACAAGAATAATAAGGTTGGATGTCATTCCTTGTTAGATAATACTGAGAAACTGTGGACTGCTAAACTGGGTGCTTTACTTGCACCTGGTCTTAATGAACATTTATAATAACCAATTGTAACAAAGGGAGTTGCATTTAAAGTGACTGAAATGACTGCTGTTATAGCACTGAGGAAGGCTTGATGTCGAAACCGGTATGCTATTATCATAACAATTAACCTTTGGGTGTTTTGTTTCTATTTATGTCCTTATAATTATAAGGATATATGGATTTTTTGACAGAAATATGTCATTTGATTAAATAGTGGAGAGATGACTTTGAGTACGGGCCAACAAGAAAAAGAAACACAATTCCTCATCAAAAAATATCAGCTATAAATTCTCTAAGCTTATATAAAGTGCCTAAAACCTATATCATAAAATTCTGTCTTTTAACAGATTCGTATGTAGTGATCTCTGCCTGGTATACAACTTTACAAGTGACCCTGTCCAGCTTGGTCTCTTGCATATTTGTAAAATTGGAATCTTCAAAAATATCCACTCTAGTGATTTAAGCATACATTGTAATATAAACAGGATATGCTGATAGGAGAGACCCCCCACCCAAAAAATGCTATATTTGGAACAACTCCTATTCCATGTCAAAGTAGTCCCCCCAATCTCTTTATATTTAATTTATGCAATTAGATAGGTAAAAAATAGTAATTTAATTAAACATACAGTAACAACGGATGTTCAAATTATCATTGCTGCAGTAGCCTTAGCTATATGGGTTATATCCTGCCAAGAATATAACAGCTGTCTAACTTACAAAGCTTCAGCACACTGCCCACATGCCCAAACTGTCAGGCAATTTGAGCTGGGCTGAATAAAAGACAAGTTTGGGTGCCAAGCCCCTTAAGAGCTTTCCTGTCAACAGAGAGAGAGGTTGAGCCCTGAAAGGACAATGATGGGAAGAACAAAAAATAAACAAAAACACCCCAACATAAGCAGCACACTAAAAAATGAGGGTGATGGAAGGAGTGAGCGGTTGCTGCAGCAATGATCATTTGAACATCAACTGTTATGATAAGTTTACTTACACAACTATACTATGTTCTTCATAGTGATCTCTTTTGTAGTAGCCTTTACTACATGGTAAGTTTTGCCTAGCTTACTGCATTTGAGAGATGGAAAGAGAAGAGTCTAGAAGCCCCTGGAGAATGGTACTGGCAAGGTTAGATTTGACAGAAGGAATCAAAAAGACCATGTTGCAGCTTCTAGAATACTTCTACAATCCAATAATTTCCAAAAAGCCAAAGAAAAAGCCAAGGTCCTGGTAGAGTTGACCTTTACCCTGCCTGGAAAAAAATTGTGGTGGTGAATACAAAAAAAGGTAATAGCCTTAGACAACTACTTGGAAACAATATGTATTCATTCAGATTTTCCCTTCTTACCTTCACAAGAAAACAAAAACATATCTGAAGATCTGAATGTTTAGTTCTGTCAGTATAGTACCTGAGTTGTCAGTGGGCATCCAAGGTATGGAGTATCCTTCCTCTTTCATTTTTTAAGATCAGTAAAGAAAATATGGGCTTAGACAACTTGGCTTAAAGTGAACTCAGATGTCACTTTAGGCATAGAAGACAGATTAGTTCTCAAAGAAACCCTGTGTCTGATACAGGGAGCAAAGAAACTTCAGATACCATTGTATATTTCTCATGTGTAGCCTTGCAAGGATTATCATGACTTTCATAGATTCCATGAGAAGTAAAATCCTGACATATTCCCTTGCAGTAACCAAAGTCTGAGTGGAGAACCTTTGAAATAGATGCAGATGTAGATTTATTTATTTTTCTTGTGGATGAAGGGCTCCTTAATCCATGATATCCCACTGACACCGTAGGGTCAAAATCCTGTGCAATGGAGTCAAAAAGGACTTTTGAATGTCCTATTTGAATACCAGGTTGTGTAAGAGATCTCTCACCCAAGTGGGAGATTCACAACTCTTTGAAAAAGACTTTGCAAATTTAAGCAAGTCATCTAAATATGGAAAAAAGAAAATAGATACATTTATAGCCTAAAATGAGCTATAACTGGAGCTAGCCACTCCGTGTACACACTTGGTGCAGTTGATAGTCCAAAAGGTAAAGCTGAGAACTGAAAAGTGATCCAGACACACATACCTTAAGAAACGCTTGAAGTTCGGCTGAAAGTGAATGATATGATAAGCATCTTTTAAATGTAGAGTTACCAGGAAACCTAAATGAGGAAGAAGAAGGAGCAGATTATGAAATTACATCATTTTGAAGATAGGCACTACTACAAACAGGATTAAGAAGTAAGATCCAGAACTCGTCTCCAAGCATCTTCTTTTTTTTGGTACTAAAATCATCCTTGAACAAAAACCTTTCCGAGCTTGAAAAGGAGGAACTGGTTCTTTCACTCCCTGGAATAGCATGTAATGAAGGACAGGTGAAAATCAAAGAGTCTTGTCTGTTGAAGGAGGAATATCCTCTCATGCCATCTATAACCTTGTTGAATGATCTTCAGAACCCATTTGTCTGAAACTATCTATTGTCAAAGACAAAAATGGAGATGTAGACTTCCTTGAAGGGAAAAGGGACTTCCAGGGTGGGGGTAGGGAGGTCAAAGTCACTTTGATAGTTAAACTGACTAACTGGACTGTCCTTGTTTTTGGGAGTTACTGAATTTGTTTTTAAACACCCTAGCCATTTTGCCAAAATTGGATGAAGAGTTATAGAATCCCTTAGAAATTTAGAAAAAGGAGGGCAGAAACTATTAGAAATTCCTTGGCTTAACTTTTCCCTTTCATTACACTTTTTTCATCACCTGTGCAGCAAATGAACCAAAAAGTGAACCTCTATCCAAAAGAGAAAATAAAATCCCATTATTCATGTCCTCTTGGGAGGTTCTGAGAATGCAGCAAGACAGACCTCCTTAAAACATTAGCACAGGTCATAGCCCTGGAAGAATTATTAACGGAGTCATACACACACAGTAAACAAAGAACAGTGACTAGTACAATTGAAAAACAAAATAATTTAAAGCAGATGTTTCCTCACGAGAATAAACTGCAGATCAAGCATTCCTCATACCTTCACAATTAGTTTGAATAAACATTAATATGTGTGTGACAATTCAAAATTCTAAAAATCAAAGTTGCAGAAGCATATGCTATTTTGCTGTACCTATCTATAATCTTCCTATCCTTATCAGAAAGAATAGGATAGAAATTACCTAACAGTTTAGCAGCAGTAGGATTAACTAAAGCTATAGCTGCTGGGTAAGGTTTGGAAAGAGTGTGTTATAAAAGACCAAGGAATTATATACATTCTATCTGCCTGTTTATACAAGCAGAGCCATATACATCCTCCTAAGCTGACACAACTGGAGGAAATGGTGATGGTTTAGGAGATTACGTCTGTAACAACTCTTAAGAATTTATGAAGGACTGAGAAACATCAGTGTATGGAGAAAACCTATATCTGTCCCTTCATCTTCCTGTCCAGAGAACCTTGAATCTCTTCAGGAAACAGGTATCCTTCTTTCTTTTACAGAAAGCAATAAATAAGAAGTATCAAAAGCCTGAATAAAAAGCTAAGCCAGACCCAATAAAGTACTTCTGTCTAAGGAAATTGAGGAGAAGATACAGGTTTAGACTTCCGTATCATAAAAAAATGGGGCCAACAGTGTCAGAAATGGCAGCAGTAGCTTCCTTGGGATGGGCGTAACATTCTGAAAAAAAAAGGAAGTCTTCCCTGTTTCCTTTCCGAGGACCAACAAGAGTGACTCTCCCTTGCCTGCTGAGGGGAACCCAACAGCCATGGAAGATGTGGGTAACTGCCGGTCCATAGTGGCTATAAGTGCTACACCAGGGGCATCTGAGGTAAAATATGAGTGGTCTGAGGTACAACAAATGGCCATAGCAGGATCACCCACCTGGGATTGAGGCAAATTGCTAGCATACTGTGGTGGAAAAGGCTCTTTGCTTAACTTTTGTTTTGTTGCTGGATGAAGGACTGACCTTGGGACCAATTATTTGTTCCACTGTCAAACCAAATATGATTCCACTTTCCCAAGAAAAACAAGCGGCAAAAGACAGTAAAAATTTAAAGTCTTTAAAAGTAACTTTTTCCCAGAAAAAAAACACAGTGAAAAGCACTTTAAAGCACTTGCCTGTCCCAAAAAGTAAAATAAACTCAATTTCTCTACAGAAAAAAATCTTTTTCATATACTTTAAAATTTTAAACTGACTGGATAAAAGTGTAGCCTTATTTTAAAGTACAATTCAGTCTCATAACAGTCAATTAAAACACAGATTCCTAGCTTTAAAATAACTTTCATAAAGAAGAAAGTGTTAACAGTCAACAGAAATAATTGAATGGACGTTTTTTTTTCCTGAAAGGGAACTTATCTGACCAGAAAATGAACAGCACAAGCCGAATGTCGATCCTCAAAAGCCTTAGAGGGCATTAGTCTTTGGTGGCAGTAAGGTTATAAGTGGATTAGCACCGAAAACTGTGTTTTAGTCTCAAGCTGCCTGATAGTTAGGGTGCATTATAGGTACCCTGATGCCGTTGAAGCTGGCCAGCTGTTATATCCTTGGTAGGACATAACCCATATAGCCAAGGCTACTGCAGCAGTAATCAATGTGAAGAATATCAATAAATTCCTCCAGGCCAGGCTCATTAGTCCTTTATGAATAAGGAAGGAGATAAATTGGAATGGTTAGGCTCATTATGGTGATTTACTTTTATTGGCTATGAACTGTAAACCTGTTGAAACTAAAACATTAACAGGATATCTTCTAAACAGCATGAAACATGACCTATCAGGGCCTCTGGAATTACTATTTAACTGCATCTTCCAAACAAGCTTCATGCCTCATGAATGGAAAAAGGCACCAGTCACCCTCTGCACAAAGGAGGTCCATCTACAGACCCTAGAAACTACAGATCCATAAGTCTTACTAGTCTTATATATAAAGCCATGGAAAGAAACTATCATGGAGATGATCAGTACAGATATAGAAAACCTCCAGACACTGGACACAACTCAATTTGGTTTCATAAAGAGTAGATCGTGCCTACTCAGCCTGGTGGACTTTTTGAGAAGGTCAGAAAAGACGTGGATGAGGGCAAAATCATTCACACTGCCTACCTTGACATGACCAAGACATCTGACACAATACCCCACTTTGGTATTGT
>NC_056732.1:426378905-426386405 GCF_019279795.1 Protopterus annectens
CAGATTGAGTGCTAACTTGACCCCCCCCCAAAGGACCAATCACAATACCAGTAGATTGGCAGGCACCCAGTATTACTGCTGCACAGGTTAAAACAGCACTGTCCAAGGCCAAGAATACAGCTTCTATGGGACCTGACAGTATCTCTGGCTGTGTTCTACATGAGCTACAGAGTGAACTGGGACCTCACCTGTGTGCCCTGTTCAATCACAGCCTCACTTCAGGCTTTGTCCCAGCCAAATGGTGCACTGCTACAGTCATCCCTCTCCACAAAGGAGGAGCGACTACAGACCTCGGGAACTATCGCCCCATTAGTCTAAGAGTCTGATATACAAACGTATGGAACACATCATCATGGACCTAATAAACAAGGATATAGGGAATCTCCAAACTCTGGATCCCACACAGTTTGGTTTTGTGAAGGGTAGATCATGCCTGCTCAACTTGTTCAACTTCTTTGAGTCAGTTTACCAGAGCTGTGGATGAAGGTAAGGTGGTTCATACAGCCTACCTTGATCTGGCCAAGGCCTTTGATACCATTCCCCACTCAGGAATCATGGAAAAACTTACTAAGCTAGGCATCAACCCCTATATCACTAGGTGGGTTGCAAACTGGCTCACAGATAGAACCCACAGTGTGAAAGTAGCTAACTCCAAGTCAGACTGCCGACCAGTCATGAGTGGAGTTCCACAGGGTTTGGTCCTGGGTCCTCTCCTTTTTGGTATCTACTTCTAAGAAGTCAAGGCCAACATGAAGGGACACTGGCTGAAAAAGTTTGCAGATGATTGCAAGTTGGGAGCTATTATTAACTCCCCAAGTGATGCTGACATCCTGCAGAAAGGCCTCACTGAGACCAACGACTGGTGTCAGAACCATGACCTTAAGCTCTATGCCAAAAAAATGTGTTTTCATCCCCGTTGGAAAAAACCCGGTTCCCTTGAATTACCACACTGATGGTAGTCCACTGAACACAGATGGCACTCTTTTGACCACCACGTTGCCACTGTGGTCAGAAAGTCTTTCTATGTGGCACATCTCATTACTAAGGGTTTTGCATCTATGAAGAAAGAGGTCATTGTCTCCCTCTACTCTTTCCTCATTAGGCCAATCATCGAGTACCATGCCACATTTGGCATGTACCTCACTAGGTACCTGAAAAAACTGGAGAGCCAACAAAAATACCTCACAAAGAGGATCCTAGACTTTAAACACTTGTCCCATATGGACAGACTCAAAAACTCCAACTATTCTCTATCTCATATCACCTACTTAAAGGCGATCGCTGCACACACACACACACACACACACACACACACACACACACACACACACACACACACACACACACACACACACACACACACACACACACACACACACACACACACACACACACACACACACACACACACACACACACGCACACACACATACACTCACTCTCCCACACACACTTGTCAAATGCAAATTATGTTAAGTTTGTTTTTTCAATTAATGCACACAGGTAGCTTTATCAATAGTTGTTTTCATTGTTATATGCTATTATGGAATATTAGTATATTGATAATTTCCCCATAACCCTCACACCAGAAATCAATTTGGACTAAGTCTATTTGGCACTTTCCAAAATTAAATACACTAACTACTCCCATGGGTCCTGATACTATCCATGGATATCTGTGGAGAAGTGTAATGTCCCAGCTAGCAAAAACCCTTCATCAGTTATACAAAACAGAAGAAATAAAAAGCAAACTAACCTTTCCCTCACAGTAAGCCTTGGCACAGACTGTGTGAGCCTTTACAGTAAAGCTCTGAAATGTTTTATTTTACCCCTTAAATAGAAGATTTAGTTCTAGCTCCACCCCCTCAGTTCACAGATGATTGACCTTAACTAACCTGTTCTAACTTATGTGTGACTCCTTAAGTAACCTGTTCTAGTTTCTGTTTGACTCACAAGAGACAGAGCTGTGGTCTCTGTTCAAGTTTTAATATGCAGTTAAAAGCAGAATACAAGTAAAACACTATGTAAAGAAAACAAATCACAGTATACAAAATAGAAAAAGGCAATAAAGTAATACAAAATGGCAGAAATAACAAGCAAACTAACTTTTCCCCTGGCTGCAGTAAACTTTGAGCACCTTCTTGTCATGGTAGTTGGGCATGCATTTATTTACCTGTCCATTGTAAAGAAGTTATTATTATCCATTATTCCATGACCGGTTTACAGTTTTCATCCTTTACCCCTTCTCATGAACTTATTTTACTTCACTGATATCACTGTTTGCCAGTGCATGTGTTCTCCAGATGTATCAAGTTTCATGAATGCAAATAAAAAGGAAGCCTAACATTTCTACCTTTTATATAGGTTCCTCTAGAGTTTTTCTGTGTCTTGGGAATTCAGTTTCATCTGACCTATTCAAAGCCATATGCCTGAGGCACTGTAAAAATGTAAAATTTTATCTAACAGAAATCCACATCCCTCTTCTGAATTGCATCTCTACTGATATATATATATATATATATATATATATATATCTTTCCGAAATTGGTGTGCCTTGTTTGCTGTAGCATAGACTAGATTCAGACCTGCTGAATCTAGCTTTGTTTGTATAACTTGAGCAGTAATCCAGGCCATATTTTTTTTTTTGGAGAAGGTTCCCCTGTACCCTAGTGGCAGGAGTGTGTAGTTAGAACTTGTCTAATTGAATATTGCTGGAACAGAACTCAGTTTTTAGCTTTTTTACTGGTTAATTGGGTAATTTGTTTAAATTAGTTTGCTCGTTTTCTACTGTTATATAAAAAAAATTGCACTTTATTCATCGGCTTTTACTGTATTTGTGTTTCTTCCTACTTTATTACTTTATTTTGCTTTTGCTGCCTGTTCTTAAAAGTACTTAATTACATTTATTCTGCTGCATTTATTACTGCTTGTTAGTAGCCTGATTAAATTATAACTGTCATTCTAAGCCTTTAGTTTAAGCACTTGGATTTCAGACCAGTTGTTTTACATTAAGAAGGTTCGTGGTCTGCACTGTTGTGGCAGGACAGGTAGCTTACATTATTCTAAGTTGGGAGTTACTGATTAAAGGCTTACTGCCTTTTATTCTAAACATGTATTAGTTCTGGTTTAAGCACTTGGGCTTTGGGACAGTTATTTTACATAAAGAAGGTGTGGTCTGCACTCATGTGGGAGGAGAGGGTAGATTATGCCCTTCTGAGCTGGGGGTTTCTGGTTAAAGGCTTATTGTGCCTGGTTATTTGAACTGTTTCTTTCTAAAACTGGTATGCCTTATTTGCTGCAGCACAGACTACATTGAGACCTGCTGAATATAGCTTTATTTGTATAACTTCAGCACTAATCCAGGCCAGCTGTTTTTTGGAAAAGGTTCCCCTGCACTCTAGTGGCAGGAGTGTGCAGTTAGAACTTGCCTGATTGAAGTCTCAGTTTTAGCTTTTTATTGGTTAATTGGTTAATTTTTTAAAATTAGTTTGCTCATTTGCTATTGTTATATTAAAAAATATACACTTTTTGCATCACCGCTTAGCTAGGGTTAAACTATTCCCAGCGCCATAAAGTCTGCTCTTCAAATTTTCCCTTGGAACTAGCCAGTTTTTTAGTTTTAGCACTCAAATCTGTTTCTTTGAGCTCACCACTTTTCAGAACTCAATTGTAAGCACTAAATAAGCTACAAATTACTACAGCACTCAACTTTCCTCATTTGTCAAGAGGAAAACAGTTTTTAGTACTTAATAAATAAGCACCTATCCAGGCATGTCTAAGGGTCAGCTCCCGGTGTTTTCTCCTGTCTACCTGATGAATCTGGGCATTTTGGGGCAATGCAGCATTTGCCTCATATACACAGACAACCCTCTCCTCCTACCACACAACACTACAACCTGTGAGAGATGCACTTATATAGCCAAATTGGAAGCAAAGCTCTCTTCACCCAAGACTGGACTAGACAGTCAAGAGGAGAAGGTAGACACTTGCATCACACCACACTCATCACATAGTCCTTCAAAACCTACACCTCCAAATCATGCACATAGAAACAAAACACACACCTACATTCACGGAAGCTTTAAATAAAAATCTGCCCAAACAACAGAGACCTCCAAAGCAGAAACGCAAGAAACCTCCACCCCCCCAACACAACCCAAATGACACATAGCCCACAAACTCAGTGTGCCACTCAACCACAGCCCATAAGGCATAACAACATACCCAACACTCTAGTCATAGGTGACTCTATTGTCAGGCACACTGATGTTCTACTCACAAGGAGAAAGTTACTCTCAGCTGCCTGTCGGGTGTCAGGATCCACCACATAATGCACGCACTCAGTTCACTCCACAACAAGTACAAATATGACTTTGTCATTGTCCATGTTGGTGTGAAAAACCTGAGGTGTACCTCCCTGGAATACATGAAAAGAGACATGGAGGAGCTCTCCGATCTTGTAGCCCAGGCAGGTATGACCCTAGCCCTGAGTTGCATCCTGCCATAACTCAGAATGATACCACAGTCTTCTTCTTCTTTCGGCTTTTTCCCAGTTAGTGGTCACCACAGTGGATCACCTTGTCTGCTCATGATTGGCAGTGGATTTTTACAGTGTCGAGTTGCCAGCCCAGCGCCCAACCTTCCACACACTCACACCTAGGGCCAATTTAGAGTGTCCAATACACCTACAGCATGTCTTTGGGATGTGAGAGAAAACTGGAGCACCCAGAGGAAACCCACACGACCACAGGGAGGACATGCAGACTCTGCACAGAAGGCACCCCAGCCGAGGATCGAACTGGAGAACCTCTTGCTGTGAGGTGGCAATGCTAACCACTGCACCACCATAGCCACCCTTGAGAGAATGATACCACAGTACAAGGACAAAATGACTGACTTCAAAAATTGGCTAAGCTTCTGGTGTCATTCTAAGGGGATCCAGTATCTGTCTACCTGGGATGACATGATCGACAGACCAGAATGCTTTGCCAGAGATGGACTGCATCTGTCGCCATTGGGATTCCGGATACTGGCTAAGGCTCTTGCCACCCCAATAGTGCTTTTTTTAGGCAAGGATTAAGTGACAAATTCACCACCGTAACAGGTACAAGCAAGCAAAATCTGAGGGTAATGCTACTCAAAGCTAGAAGTCTAAACCTCAAAATGCACTCACTTGAGACACTCCTTAAAATGGAGAACATCAACATCTGTGCAGTGACAGAGACTGGTTCAAGGCTCCAGAGAGCACCCCTGCATTACCAGGCTATAATTCATACCACACCTTTCGGCCACCTAACCTGGACCGAAACACTAAAGGCGGAGGCATGTCCATATTCATTAAGGATATAAACACCTCCAGGATAGTTGCTCAACATAATGCATCCAAGATTATCCAAGTGCAACTAACTCTGGGCAATCCACAATCTAAACTGTAGCTTGCTACAGATCTCCCACCATGCCCCATGATTCCCACTCCTCATTTCTTGATACATTGGAAAATATTAGGGTACAACCTAACACCCTAATAATGGGCGATTTCAACTACCCCACCATTAACTGGGAAAACTACTCATGTACCAACTGTTTTGCTCAACGTTTTCTTGAATTCATAAATTCCAAAGCATTGGATCAACTTATCCACACCTCCATCAGAGGCAGCAATATCCTAGACCTGGTTATTTCCAACATGGTTGACCAGTGTTCCACACCTGAGGTCAAATCCTCATTGGTCAGATCTGACCACAAGCTAATCACGCTAGACATCCACATCTCACATCCACACCCCATTAGGGAACTCACCGTAAAAATTTTCTCCAAAGCCAACTTCATGCTACTTAATACAGAAGTGGCAAACTTCACAACACCCATGCAGATGGTCAATAGAGGTATGACTGCTGAATCCTACAAAAATGCACTTTATAAGCACTTACATGAGTGCATGGATCATGCTATCCCTAACAAAACCAAGATGCTATCCTCCAAAAAATGGAAGCCAATCTGGTGGTCCCCTGCCATAAACAAACTTTACAACAGAGGCAAAAAAGAGTAAAATCCCATGATTGGAGGAACTCCCTGATCAGCCTCAGTAAGATGGTGAGATCCCACATAAAATCCTCCAAAGCTAGTTACGAAAACAAAATTGCCACTGATTCTAAAGACAACCACAAAGCATTCTATAGCTATGTCAAGAATCTCAATGGCAACACTCAGATCTGCTCTGAGTTACAGCACAATGGCACCAGATATACAGAACCAACTGATATTGCCAACATCCTGGCAGATAGGTTCAGTGCTAACTTTACCCCCCCTCTCACCCCCTAAAGGGCCCATTTCGATACCAAAAGAATTCAAAGTTCCTGTAATCACAGCTGCATAGGTAAAAACGACACTCTCCAAAGCCAAAAAAACAGCATCCATGGGACCTGACAACATCCCAGGCTGCGTTCTACATGAACTACAGAATGAAATGGCACCCATTCTAAGTACCATGTTCAATCATAGCCTCACCTCAGGCTTTGTGCCCACTGAATGGCAGACAGTGGCGGTTATCCCACTCCACAAAGGGGAAGCCACCACCAGCCCTGGGAACTACCACCCCATTAGCCTAATGAGCCTGGTCTGCAAGGCCATGGAACATATCATCATGGAACTTATAAACAAAGACATTGGTAATCTCCAAACTCTGGACCCCACCCAGTTCAGGTTTGTAAAAGGCAGATCATGTCTCCTAAACCTGATAGACTTCTTTGAAGCAGTCACCAAAGCCGTAAGTGAGGGTAAGGTGGTTCACACAGCCTATCTAGATCTCAATAAGGCTTTCAACACCATCACCCACTCTGGAATTATAAATAAACTCACTAAACTAGGTATAAATCCCTATGTCACAAGATGGGTTGTTAACTGGCTCACTGACAGAACTCACATTGTGAATGTAGCAGACTCCAAATCTGACTTCAGACCAGTGACAAGTGGAGCACCACAGGGTTCAGTCCTGGGTCCTCTCCTGTTTGGTATCTACTTCTCTGAAGTACAGGCTAACACAGAAGGTCTTTGGCTAATGAAGTTCACAGATGACTGCAAACTAAGAGCCATAATTGAAACTTCTAATGATGTGGACATCCTACAAAAGGGCCTCACTGAGACAGATGCCTGGTGTCAAAGCCATGGCCTCAAGCTCAATGCCAAAAAGTGCATTGTTATCCCCTTTGGTAAAAACTCTGTACCCATGAACTACCACATAGGTGGCAGTCTACTTAACACCAAAAGTGTGATAAGAGACCTTGGGACACAGGTGGACAGTAGTCTCTCCTTTGATAATCACATTGCCACAGTAGTCAGGAAATCCTTCTGTGTGGCACACTTCATCAAAAAAGGTTTCTCATCCAGGAAAAAAGAGGTCATTGTTCCCCTCTACTCATCACTCATTAGACCCATTATAGAGTACAACACTCCTTTTGGTATGTACCTGACATGACATCTACAACAACTGGAAAGGCCGCA
>NC_056732.1:426388905-426456405 GCF_019279795.1 Protopterus annectens
ATATATATATATATATATATATATATATATATACATGTACATATACACACACACACACATATATATATATATATATATATATATATATATATATATATATATAAATATACATATATATACACATACATATAGATATAAAATAAAAAAAATCCAGTTAAGAAAGTACAGTTTAAATAAATGTGTAATATGCATTAAATCAAGGATTAATTTATCACAATAAAAGGGTTTTAATATCTAGTACTTACCTTTAGTGTCACACTACCTCAATTATGAGACAAACGAAAATCTGGATGACAGTTACATGCAGTACGATTGTTCTCTCTGCTATTCATTGTATGAGAAAAAGGGACCATGCACACAGATATAAATAATCACATCTATGTATTGTGGTCAGTATTTTTGAAAGTCCTTATGTCAGAAAATTAATTGAATCATATTCTTTCCATATGTTTTTTCTAATCCAGAAAAGGATTTAGCCATTTATTTTTGCCCTTCTTTTAAATAGCCAGTGCTATCTTTTTATTTGTATGACAGATATTGTGTTGTTAATACCCCACTTCCTTTAGTAAATCCTGTATTCGTTAACTCCTTCCACACATAATTTTAACTTTTCACATTCATTCTTCCATAGCAATATATTTTGATTGTTGTTATATGATAGTTAACTGAGGTTTTAATTGTTTCTTTCCATATCTTTAGAATTGATAAACCAGTTCTTCTTTTTTATCCACAGTGTTTCCACAGGTACTATATATGGATTTTTAATTTATTAGCAGTTGTAGCAATACCTTCCTGCTTATAAAATTACAAGCCTTACTCATGTCTAAGATCACAATATCTTCTTTAAAAAATAAAATATTGCAATATCCATTGGTAATTCTATGATTTAAACTTCTCACAGACAAAGAAAAATTACAAATTATTGGGGGCATGGCCAAGATGTTCTCTGAGTAACAGCAGTTTTCTTTTGCTCTACCACGTTTTTTTGACAGGTTTTTTTATTTGTAATCATTCCTATTCATGATATTTATACTGAACCTGGTATTACCAAGCACAACCTGATTGTATTAAAAATTACATACATTTATTGAACTTTTCCTGCCAAATATTTGCCTGAAATGTTTTTCTCATCATCCTGGCAAAGAATGAGCTTCTCTAAATCTAATTTGCAGATTCTTTGTTCAAAAAAGAGTTTCAATCTCTTTTAACAACCATTCAAGAGCTGTCACTGAAGGTGGACAAAATAGATACAAAATTAGACAATTTCAAGGAGAAATGCTAAAAACAGATGGACTTGCTACATGAAGCTCTACAACTACAGAAATCTCAGATTTTAGGTATTGAACAATCTCTAAATTACATAGACCGAAGGGTTCATGAGGGAGAGAACAATATTGAACATCTATTGAAGCAAAACGCTTTACTATAAAATAAACTGGAATATCTGGAAAACAGGTCACAGAGGAATACTGTAAGGATTTTTGGCCTTCCAGACAATTTTGAAGGTAATAACATGGTGATTTTTTAAATACTTGGCTGCCTAGTGTTTTTGACCTTCCAGAGGCTCTGTCATATGAATTGAAAGGACACACAGATCTCTTGTTTCATCACCTCTCAAAAATAGCAAGTCATCTAAATCAGTAATAGTGAGATTTCTCTCTTCCCAAGATAAAGAATTAGTTCCGAGATCTGCTTGGGCTAAGTCATCTATTAAAATAAAAGATTACATCATTCACTTTGACAATGACTACTCTTCTTCTGCCATCACACAAAGAAAACTTTTTATACCTTTGATAAAAGAACTTAAAAAGAAGCAAATAAAGGTACACCTTTTATTTCCTGCCAGACTGAAAATATTTCTCTCTGATGTACTTAAAATTTTTTAGGACTTGGACTCTGCAGTGACATTTATCAGATCAAACAAACTTTTAGATACAATAGAAGACATGGAATGGGCAGGCACTTCATTGAAAAGGGATGCAGAAATTAACAACTGGAAGTTAAATGAGAAGAAGAAAAAACTAAAAGATAGATAACTTTCAGTTAATTAACTTATTTTCTTCCTAATAGTAAAGTGTTACATATATGTTACATATATTTATTAATAATATAATTGCTTATATTTCACGCTAACACCCTGAAAGCATTAGTGGAACATTGAGTGAAACCTTAGATTAGGGAATGTATGACCTGATGGTTTCTGAAGGAATCAGTGCATGTTAGGTATCTCATTTTTATTATTTATGACATCGCAATTGTTTGAAAGTTTTTTTCTTTTTTTTCCCCTGCATAATATTCAGAAAATGTTTTATTGTACTGTTTTCTTTTGCGGTTGGGATTCACTTGTTTATTGTGCTTTTGTTGGTTGCTTCATTCATTTTTTTATAATATGGCAGTTTGAAGTGCTTTGACATTAGAAATGAAGTGGCTGTTAATGACAGTTGAAGTGTTATTACTCACTTGTGCTTTGCTATTAGAAGTTGTGAGATGCACTTTCTTTTATTAAACAAGTTTTCTGCGATGTCTCCCATTAGAATGTCTTTTCATCTTTTCCTTAAGTTCATAGTATGATGTATTCTGAACTTTGACCTATCTACAAGTGGGTGGATGGATATGAAAAGAGTTATCATTCTTTTTATGCCTGGATTTCAGTTGATTGTCCATAAAGATAGAGGATATATTAAAATATACTACCGAGGCTGATGTGACGTGTGAAGGGTGAGTTGATCTTTCTTCTTTTTATTCCTTTTGTCTTGTGCAATTGCACATTTTAAAGTCATATATGGTAATGCTCAATATCTTGAGCAAGTTCCTGGTTGTTGAATTTGTAATTATATCATTTAACAGAAGTGCTCACTTACGTTATTTTGTATATCATGTAGGAGGTTCAGCATCTTCCATTTTTGAACTGTACTTTAAGTAATGAATTGATCCAAGTTAAATTCTATGCTGTATGTAAAAGCATATTTCTCTGTAAGTCTTGTTTCTTAATTATGACAATTCTATCTGCAAAATATGGCTTTTCATTATGCCTTCTTGAAAAGCTACTAATAAATCATTTGAAATGATTTGAGGCAGCTGGTTGACATTTATTAATTAAGCCTGAAAAATGTAATGCACGTAAGTATGAAATAGTGAACCTGTAAGCAAAGAAACGCACAGAAAAGTGCTTAAAAAGCAAACTTATTAATCTCATGATTATAGTCATTGCTATACAAATTTCTTGAGAGGGACAGTTATAGAGATTAAATTTGGACAGTGAATATGAAACTCTGCATGAATCTAATAAGTGTTAATACTTTGCAAATGCCAGTCTTTGTAAACACTGAGGGGCAGTAGTAGCAAGTAATAGAAAGTACATGACTGCATTCTACTACTTAAATAGACAGATGAACCTCATATCACATTAATGAAACTCAGGCTCACATCAGATTAATGAGGTTCATGCTCTCATATGTAAACAATGAACATTTTCGTTGACATCAGCAGGTATTTTTTTCAAAAGGGTTGCAGGCTATTATATATTTATAGCTATGGATTCATGAAGTGCTACAATAAATGGAGAGCCGACAGAAACATGGAATCTAATAGATGGTTGAAACATCTGGATTACAGAGAAGTTCAGGGCTTCTTTTTGTGTGTGTGTGTGTGTGTGTGTGTGTGTGTGTGTGTGTGTGTGTGTGTGTGTGTGTGTGTGTGTGTGTGTGTGTGCAGCATTAATGTCAATAGTTCACACTAGCTAAGGGACATTTTAGAGCTTGTAATACCACAGTACCTGAAAATCCTGTGATACATTAATTTATTCATAATCTGCATCTACAAAAACATGGATGTCTTTTTTTTTACCCCACAGATATAGTTTGTGATAGGATCCGATACTTTCAAACTTGCAACTATATTCCTGTGTCAGGGTATGACTAAACAATGAATGATATGCCCTGGGTACTTGAGCCCAGGGCATATCACTTGCCTTGGATTTGTAGTTATTTACTTTCTTTAACATCTTTTTGGAAGATTGAATGACTGAATTTTGATATCCTCTCTATAAATAAAAGTTTACTGTATAATAAGTCATTGATAAGTAAATAACATCCTTTTGACAGTGTTCTCAATTATTAGTCACATTTGTTTATATGTTTTTATTATACAATATTCTGATCTTGATTCTAATGCATAGTTGAGGAAATTGATAATCAGAAGTTATAGAAAAAACTGCTTAAGATATCTGAATAGTTATTATATATGGCACTGCAGATACATATAAAGAGATGGATGGTATATTACATTTTACATCATTAACTTATACATAATTTTTCTAACAAGTGGTGGAGGGAGGATAACTGTTGTTGTCTGTGGGAGGTTGTCTTGAGCAGTGATGCTATTCAAGCTGGGAGTTTTTTTTTTTTACTCCATGAAGGGGTTAATGGGTTATAGAACTTTAATGTTAAGATTTATGGTTGTTATATGTTTTTGATTGGTGTCTACTATTTCCTTAACTTTGTTTTACATTACTGCTTGATATATTCTTGACAATGGGTTTACAAATATTCATAACAATGTTGATGGAATGAAACTTTGTATTAGTTATAAAAATAATTTAATTGTCATTTTTCAAACAAATTTTCTTATTATATTATATGACTTATCTAAAAATGTTTATCCATTAATATAAATGGTTTGAATAATAGTTGTAAGAGGGAAGTATTTGAAATTGCATAATCCACATGTTATTTTTTTAAGAGAAACATACCTTTTATCTGAAGATATTGTTCTTCTTCTTTCGGCTTTTCCCGGTTAGGGGTCTCCACAGCGGAACTCCGGTCTGCTAATGATTGGCAGTAGATTTTTATGGTGCTGATGTGCCAGCCCGATGCCCAACCTTCAACGAAGGCATGCTCATTCACACATGTCTTTCGAACACCACTCGACCATGGGGAGGACATGCAGACTAGAAAAGAAGGCACTCCAGCTGAGAATTGAACAGGAGAACCTCTTGCTGTGAGGTGACAATGCTCCTGCTGCACCACCATGGCTTTTTATTGATATGCTTAATACTAGAACTTACTCACTTTTATTGAGATCTCATCACTCCCAAAAGAAAAGAGGTGTAGCTATACTTTGGAATAATTCCTTGTCATTTAATAAGGTAATAGATACATACAAAGATGATAAAAGTATGTTTTGCTCAGTTATGCTGGAGCTTAATAAAAAATTATATATAGTTTGAATATAAATTTCACTTTCAACTCTGTTAATTGCGACTATCTTTTTTGTTTATTGGAAGAATTATATTTTTCTAGAGGATGTGAGATGTATATCAAGATAGGTACTTATATTTTTCAAAGTATCCAAATATTGAAAGGAATTAAACAATGCTGCTCTTTGTCTCCTTTATGCCTTACCCTAGTAATGGAACCCTTTGATAATTATATAAGAATACATTCAGATACTGAAGGATTTGAATTAAGCTCTGCTGTGAAATCTAAAAGTCAGCCGTTCACAGATGAAATTCTTTTTACTATTAAAGGAAATAACAAGACTATTTCTAGTATTTTTGACATTATGGAAAATTTCCAAAATATATCTGGTCTTATCTCTAATGAGAGCAAAACAAAATGCTCCCCATTAATGCTAATGTAAACAACTGGAACAGGAAGTTTACTCATTATTTGGTACAAACAGAACAACTAACTTACTTAGGAATAGTTTTAACTAATTTTATTGTATTTTCGGCAATTTCTATATTATATATTATGCTATTGATTGTTTTCATGTTGAAAATTTCATAAAAATGTTTCAAAAAAAGAAATATAACAAATTATTCAGATAATAACCTTTCTAAAACCATATACTGGATGTTTTTTTTTCCTGAAACACTTGTTTAAATGCTTTTCACAAGCTGCCCTATGTTTTCTTGCTAGAGAGGTAGCATACCTGTCTGCATTATGAATTTCATGTTCTACTATAGCCTTTGTACACTAGGTAGAACTTAAACTAGATTTTAACAGATAGACAAGTAGTCTCCTTTTCTGAGCAGTTAAAAAAGGAAGGAAGGAAAATTTCAGACACACTTTGAAAAGTGGTACTGTCAGTGAAAGAGATTTTAGTAATGTAATGCAAAGTGGTTGGAGTTAGGGGCAAGGTACAACTAGGGCTTGTGTGTATATATATATATATATATATATATATATATATATATATATATATGTATATGTATATATGTGTGTGTGTGTGTTATATATATATATATATATATATATATATATATATATATTTATATATATATGTATGTATATGGGTCTATATTACATCGCCGAACTCACAGGAGTCCGAACGTTATAATATCGAACCCAAAACAGGGTAGATAAAGATACAGATGTATATATATATATATATATATATATATATATATATATATATATATATATATATATATATATATAAACACCAAAACACCGACAAACGCATCACCAACCACATAACCGACAGTACAAAAACGAAATCCCACATGCCCGACAACGAAATAACCGACGGTACCCAAACACGAAACCTCATACACTTCACACACCACAATCAACAAACAAAACACATTCCCCGTCCAAAACCACATACACAACACAAGCCACCAAAAAATCCCTACACTGAACACACACTAAACACAACATACACAACTACCTACAACCCCTACTACCCTTCCTAACCTTCCTAACCCTAACTCACTTATCCCGCCCCTAACACAAACACAATCACTACACACTTACCTGACCCGACCTCCTAAACTCCCTTAACACCCCTAACACACCCACACCCACCACTGCACAACACACACATACACTACTTTCGTCCGTCACCGCCTCCCCTATCACACACTCCCAACCTACATCCCGCTTTTCCCTCCCCGCATCATTACCGGGTCGGGTGCGCTTTCTCTTACGGGTCACATCTTTATCTCCCGTCGATCATCTCGGTCCTTCGGCCGGTTTTTGGTCCGTCTTCTCCGGGTCGGATGTCTTCTGAGCTGTCTATCTTCTGGGGCTCTTGATTTCCATGTCGATGTTCCGGCGTGTCGTTTAAGTGAGGTAGAACCAAAAATATATATATATATATATATATATATATATATATGCAAAGTAAAGAGAGAAGAAGGCTCCAGACCATGGCAGATAAAATCATAAAATCTTTTAATAAACAGAGTAAAAGGTGAGCGCTTTCACAGCAATATGCTTTTTCATCAGACAATAATTACAAGTAATCATCCACTATTTAAACTAACATCAACCAATAAGAAAGTCAATATAATTAAGTATACAAAACATTTTTTAAAGTGCTAAAGCATCCCACTGCCATACCATAATCTATGGGACGTCTATAGATTACAAAGATATAATAAGTACAGAATAGGAGTATAAAACATAGGTGTGTGTATATATATATATATATATATATATATATATATATATATATATATATATATATATATATATCAAACAATGCATGGTGATAAACTACATAGGTCACCTAGGGAGTGGTCTATTCAACAGTATAGGCTTAATAGATACTTTCTCATTAAGTCCCTTGCCCATACTGGCACGCATTCTAATGATCCATTCCAGCTCTTTTGTTTCAAGCCTATTCCTCATATCTCCCCTCTGTGTCCCAGGACTGCAGTCTCAATGACCATACATTTAAAAACAAGTTGATTCCCATTCTCTAGAACATGTTGCGCTAATGCATTCATTTCAGCTTGCCTGGAGATGTCATACATGTGTTCTCTAACACGGACCCTAAGCCTATGCGTAGTCATGCCGACATAAAAAGAATGGCATTTACAGTAGGTTTTGCCTGCACCACTATCTGGTTTTGGATTAATATATATATATATATATATATATATATATATATATATATATATATATCCAGTACATTCAGGATCTGTACGAACAGTTGCAACATGTTTTAACTCTTATGAAAACTTTTCATATATTCTGTGATACATAGCTTAATCAATTATGAAAATATGAAGCATGCATAGCAAGTAATAAATGATACTTTCTATTATACTTTATCAGTTGCACTTTTGCTTTGCTTCACACTATATATGCTTTTGCATTACTTTTCATAATGTGCCCATGTCATATCTCCGCGTCTCTTTTATTCAGCAAAATGTACATTTCTAATCAAAAGGGAATTTCCTCATTGCTATATATTACCTATTCCATCCCTTTAGTCATTCTTCACTAAATACCATCAAATATCCTTATTCCCCTCACTATAGAACATCTTTGGAATGACATGTATCAGTCCTTATAGCTTGTTATCTTCCTTATATCCATTTTCAAAATTATCTGTTCCTAAGTTTTACAAACAGTATAAATCAGCATTCTAAGACCTTCCTCTGCCCTTTCTGCATATCGATCAGCAGGGCTCATTTGCATAAGTTCTAAATAATTTTATATTTTACAATGTATAATACAGACCTTTTCTGAAATTGTTTTGATCCTACTAGTGCTAATTGTTCATAGGTATATAATCTTACACTTCTTTGCACTGAAATCAATCTTTCATGTTACCCTGTGCCTTCAACTTTCTGAATTCTCTCTGGTAATTGTACCTATTTATGCATGGTTGCTATCAGTCCTTTGAGTCAGCTGCAAATATCTTTTCCATTTTGCATTCTTTATCTGAAAATTATGTATTAAGTAAAAAGGGTTCTAAATTTGAACTATGACAGTGCCCACTGATGAATTTGTCAAGCTTCAACCGATTTATCTCTTTGAATGAGCTTTTAATCCAACCATTTAAATACCCTTCCTCATATCTTCTAATTTTCTGATCAGCCTGTTATGATGTACAAAATCAAGTGCTTTCCTTAATTCAATTAAAATTATAACTAATAGACTCTCTTCTCTTGATGCTTTTGTAACCCTATGATATGAAAATAATTAACATCTGATATAATGTGTCCTTCCTTAGAAAACCCGTGCAACAAATAATTCCTCAATGCATTCAAGTTAAGACATTTTTTTTTTCTTCCAAGCAACCCATCTTTTAGGTTCCCCAAATACTGAAGTTAAAATCACCAGCCTATATTCTTTGGAATGTCTTCTGCATATTTTCGTAAATAAAGATAGGTGTGGTTTTCTTTCAGTTTTTACCTACAACAGCTACAGTCACTGATGCCATATACATAATTTAGTGATTGAACAACAACACTAACCCAACATATCAATACACAAGTTTAGCAATCTAGATAGTAGTACATCTTTGTTATTCTCATTTATTTTCCCCATTTATTTTTCTGCTTTTAATTCAGGATATTGATTATCATCCTAATTCAAGACTTTCAGTTGGTCTCTTACACCCTCTTATTCATATGTTATCATATTAAATGTTGCCTACATCCTCTTACTGTGACCCTCACAACTTCAGTTTACTTACTTTATGGCTTTTCACTGACATAAGATGGAATCCTCCTCCTTCTTACTCCTCCGAGCCTCCCTACTTTTTCAGACTACACAATTTAACTCCTTGACATCAGCAACATCCTGCAGACTCCAGAATATTCTTCATTAATTTCCCCATCTTATCCTTACAGCAGACCCTCCTGAAGTACAAAAGTAAGGTCTGTATGTTTTCTTTTTTAAAAACCTTTATTTAAGTATAACATAAGACATATGCATACACGCATCAACATAAAAGATAACAAATCATATTAACATTTTCATTTACCTACATAATACAATACATATATGTTGTCTTTCTTTTTATCAGTTGCCACTTCAGCATTACACGGATTGCTCAATTCCTGCCTTCCCTTAAATTTCACTCATCCTCCTGAACAATATTCTGCATGTTTTGTTCCCACACATTAAATTTTGTCTATGTAATTTGCTCCCTCCATTTTCTAAAGATCTTACCTACAGTTCCTTTATGCCTTTTACAATATTCAGTTCTCCAGTTATAGATTGTTTCGATTTTGATTCTCATTTTATAGTAATTGCTTTATATACAGCCCAAAGCATTAAACTTAGTAAGGCCTTACTTAAAATGTCTAGGAAATTCCAATTGCATGCCCCAGCTCAGAAGTGTCATTTCCTTAGTTACAGCCATTTGTTCACCAAAATTTCTGACAAAGTGCTCTGCAGGAAATTTTTAAATCTGCCAGCTCATTATACTACCCAAAAATGTTCCCTATTACTCTTCTCTTTACCATCACACCTCCAACATTTATTATTTATATGAGGAAAAATTCTCTGAAGTCTGCTTAGGTATAAAATACAGAACAAGGGCGTTTAGGATTACTTGATTTGAATGTATATTTTAGAGCAATGCGGTTAAGGTTTATATACATAACACAAGCAAAGTGGAAAGGGATGATGAAACGGGGGGGGGGGGTGAGTACAAGAAATAAGGAGAGAGTAGGCATTTGAATGCAGGCCCTTAAGGAGAATAACAATCATATGTGCCACAAAAATCACAAAGAAGAACCATAAAGATGATAGAGTGGACTATTGAGGATAAGAAAGAAATTATGTATTGTTACTGTTACGCAAAAAGCCCAGAATTTCCAGGGAGAAGATATACAAAAAGATTAACAGAGAAATTACAGGAAAAAAAAACACTTCAATAAGAAAAACTGTCAAAAGCCTCAAATAAAAACTTGTGTTCATTAATAAAACAGATTTGTAAAAAACATTATATAGACCAAGAAACTTTGATATGTTAGGAAAAAGAAGCATCTAAGGAAGCGTGAAACTATAAACAAGAAAAACTAGAGATTTTTGAAAAGTAAAAAAAAAAAAAAGAAATATGATCATTGGAAAAAAAAGAGAAATTTGATATGGGGCAATATTTATGCAAAGTTGAAAGCCCAGTTAATACAAAAAAGGCTAAGGGAAAGATATTGAAAGAGAAATACAGGCAAAGGCATCCAGAAAATTTCACAATAAAAAATAATATCACAAATAGGGAATGTAGAAAAGAAGATTAGTAAAGTAGAAGTTAAAACAATAGAAACTGAAGTTATCGAGTGCCTGCAAAGTGAATGATTTGATGTAGAAGGTCTAATACAGGTTGCATCACAGCATGATGTAACAAGTCCCCAAAGTAAGCAAAAACAGGAAGATCAGGAGACAGTTGAGGAAGAAATATGGACATGAGAAAGAAAAAGCAATTTAATATGGTGTAATATTTATGCAAAGAAGAAAGCAAAATTAGTCAATACAAAAAGAGCAGCACCAAAGATATTTGCAGAGAAATACAGGCAAAGGAATCCATACATGGAAAACTTTACAATACAAAAAATAAGACAAAGAGGAAAATTAGAAAAGAAAATTAGTAATGGAGAAGTTAAAGAAATAGAAACTGAGGTTATGGAATATCTGCAAAGTGTAGGATTCAGTGTAGAAAATCTAACTCAGAAGGTACCACAGCAGGATAGAGCAATAGACATCCAAATTAAGGTGAACCAGTGGAATGGGAAGCAACTAGACAGTTACCATATAAAGATATTTTGGGGCCTTCCACAGGAAATCAGTATAAACATTCATTTGAAGATGGACAGCAAGGGAAGCAACAGGAAACAGTGGCAACTCTGATGCAGTCAATGTTGAGGAGTGATAGGCCAGTGATTTTCCATATGACAGAACAACAGATAACACAGGATGAAATTAAAGTGAATGTGCCACAGGAAGATGCTATAAAACTCTATAGAACACCCTTAGGAAATGGAGAACAAAGAATGTGCCCTTAGTTTAGAAGAAAATGAGCTAAGAGAAGAGTTGCTTGTTTTAACAGAGATAGATAGACATATTAAGATCAATGAAAGAAATAGATTGCAGACAGTCAAAAAAATCCAGAAAGTCAGAAGTTTGATAAAACAAATGAATACAGTAATTAGGACTGTCCATAGAGATCCAAGCAATATAACAGAAATAAACAGGATATATTACTGAGCAATTTAATTAATAACAGATACAATTCTACCACAAAAACAGGGTTGTAAGGGAAAGAAAGGGGAGAAATTGAATACCATCATGGAAGTATCAAACAGAGAAAACTATAAAGCAATTAAGACAAAAAGTTGTCACTATTAGAAGAGTATAGAAGAGGGAACAGATCAACAAAAATACTCAGAGAGATAGATGTGATAATAGCAATGTGTGGTATTATAATGGATCAGGCTCTATCTTCCACTATTGCAAATAATAAACTAAAAATCTCAGCACAAGCAGAAAAACTCAGAAAATGCACACATAAATATAATGGAAAAGTAGAAAATAAGCAGTTTATTGATGACCCCAAAAAGTTCTATAGATAATTGGGAAACAAGGCAAAAGGAAGTGAAAGGCCACTCAAAAAAGAAGAAATAGATATATTTTGGAGAGATATCTATGAAGATCCTATGGAACATAACAAAGATTCGGTATACATTCATTTGATCGGCCTTGTGGATAGCCGATTGGAAAATGTGCAAAAGCAGTGCAGCAGGTTTTCACAATTGCGAACCGTAGATATGCAAAACATACAATACCCCCCCCCCCTTTTTTGACCAACAGTAGCACTTGTTTAGGTGGTAGAGCTGTCAGAAATGTCACATTCAGTGTTTTGTATGACATTCCGACTGTTCAACACTTTCAAATTTGACATTCTGATTCGGCGTTACACCCATTTGAGGTTGGTGTGGATGCTCAAATGAATGTTTACCCAAAGATTCTAAATGGATAGAAGAAGTAAAAGAAAGAATAAGAAGTACAAAGGTATAGGATATTAAATGGAATGATGTAACTGCCAGAGAAATTGAGATAAAGCTAAGAAAATCCAATTGGAAAACGCCAGGTCCAGATGCAGTAACTAATTGTGGCTAAATGTATTAACATCTTTGCACAAAGATTTAACCATGAGTTAGACTATTTATATGTGCACCCTGAACAGATGCCAACCTAGTTAACAACAGGAAAAACAATGCTCCTACTTAAGACTGAACATGCAAGTTATCCTAAAAATTATAGACCAATAACTTACCTTCCAATGAAATATAAACTATATACTGGAATTGATGATGACAATTTAAGCTGTCTACTTAACAGAATAAGCCATGGCTATAATTTGGCTCTTAGAAAACAACAAAGTATAAAGACCTCACATCTTCTCTTTGTCTATGATTGAAAACTGTATGGCTCATCAGATTAGGAACTGAAACTGCAAGTTGTCAGAACTTTTTCAGATGATATAAGAATGTCAGTTGGTCTTGATAAATGTGCAAAATCAACCTTCAAAGCAGGAAAACTGCAGCACTAAGAAAACAGTTTGGGTCAAGAATTTGATATAAAAGAACTTGAGCAAGAGGGAGTGTATAAATATTTGGGAATTGATGAAGGATCAACAATAAAACATAAACAAATATGAATAAAACTTAGTAAGAGATATTTTATCAGACTTAAATTAATCCTGAAAACAGCATTGACATCGAGAAACACAATTCAAGCTATAAACCAATTTGCTCTTCCTGTCCTAACTTACAGTTTTGGAGTGATTGACTGGCCCCAAAACGTGTTGGATAGATTAGACAGAAAAACAAGAAAGATGCTCCATGCTCACCAAATGATTTGCAAAAATTAGTGCATACCAAGATTATATATTCCCCGTTCCGAAGGAGGTATGGGTCTCCTTGAAATTGATTACATTTATATATCTGCAATCATGGGACTGGACACATATCTTCTGACCTCAAGACCCAAACATAGCAAACGTTTTGAAAGATGAGGAGAATAAATCTAAGATGACTTCCCTGTTTAGTCTAGCAGAAGCATATCATCATCAAGCAGGAATGGAAATCAAACCAGAAGTGGATAAAAATCAGGCAGCAACTGAATGAGCCAAAAACAAAATAAAATATATAAGGTGAAGGATCAGATGAGAAGGCAAGAAATGTGGAAAATGCATAAATATAGTTGCAAGTATAGAAAACTTCCAGAAGAACCTCATGTTGATCAGGATTGAATGCAGGAATGGTTAAGGAGAGGCAAATTCAAACCAAAAGATGAAAGGTTAATATTGGCAGCCCAAGACAGTGGGCTACATACTCATTAGTTTACAAAGTCCATTGAACATGTGGGAGAAATAGGCAAATGTAGGTTTTCATAGGTTCATAGGTTCATAGGTTCATACTAGGCTATCTGCCCTAGGGCATTTATAAGCCTAGCCAGAGTGTGTTTGGCTTTCGCCACCCATTTTAAATGAATTATGCCCTTTTTCGAGGTTAGTATACTGTGCCTCTGCCTAACAGTGACACAGAAGTGATACCCGGGGTAAACCTACTATCTCCCATCCACTCATCAAGATTCCTCTTGAAGAGAGTCAATGAGGGACTCTGCCTAACCTGGACTGGGATTTTATTCCAGAGTGAAGGGAGCCTCTGGGTTATGAATCTGTCCCTCCAGCATGTCCTATTTATTTCAGTGCTGAGGTTCAAGTCTCTCGAGCGCGTAGCTCGATAGGATTTGGATTTTCTGAGGTGCAGCATGTCCATTAATTCCGGGTTGGACATGGCTTTATACGTCAGGCACAGATTGCCTCTGAGCAGGCGGTATGCCACTGAATAGAGCTGGAGTTTCTTTAACCGGGCAGCATATGGCATCTGTTTGAGCACTTTGATCCTCTTGGTGAGGTACTTTTGGGATCTTTCCAGTTGCTGCAGGTGTCTGGTAAGGTACATCCCAAAAGGGGCATTGTACTCAATTATGGGCCTGATGAGGGATGAGTAAAGAGGCACGATGACCTCCCCTGATCTAGATGTGAAGCCCTTCATGATTAGGTGGGCTATATAAAATGTTTTTCTAACCATTTTGGCCACATGGTTGTCAAATGAGAGATTGCTATCAACTTCGGTCCCCAGGTCCCTAATTACTTCTTCCATACTTAATGGATTACCACCTATGTGGTAATTTGTGGGCACTTTGTTTTTGCCAAAGGGGATGACTATACACATTTTGGCATTTAGCTTGAGGCCATGGCTCTGGCACCAGTTGTCTGTTTCTATGAGGCCCTTTTGTAGGATACTTGTGTTGGCTGGAGAGTCGATTATGGCACCCAGTTTGCAGTCATCTGCGAACTTGGTCAGCCACAGTCCTTCCGTGTTAGCCTGTACCTTCGAGAAATATATACCGAACAAGAGAGGTCCCAGGACTGAGCCTTGTGGGATGCCACTTGTAACTGATTTGGAGTCTGACATGGCTCCAGCAATTCTAACCACGTGGGTTCTGTCCTTGAACCAGTTTGCAACCCATCTAGTGACATAGGGGTTTATATTTAAGCTGGTGAGCTTATCTACAATGCCCGAGTGGGGTATTGTATCGAAGGCTTTTGCAAGGTCCAGGTAGGATGTGTGGACCACCTTCCCCTCGTCAATGGCCTTGGTGACTGTTTCAAAGAAATTGACCAGGTTTAAGAGGCAGGATCTGCCCTTAACAAAGCCGAACTGGGTAGGATCCAGTGTCTGTAGGTCCCCAATATCTTTATTTATGAGGTCCATGATGATCCTTTCCATAGCTTTGCAGACCAAGCTAGTCAAGCTTATGGGGCGATAGTTTCCAGAATCCATTGAGGCACCACCTTTGTGGAGAGGGACCACTGTTGCTGTACGCCACTCTTTGGGTACATATCCTGTAGTAAGGCTGAGATTGAACAGTAGTTTTATGTTTGGGTTTAGTTCTTCTTGGAGTTCATGTAGGACGCAGCCCGGGACACCGTCTGGTCCCATTGATGTTGTGTTTTTTTGCTTTGGAGAGGGCGGCTCTCACCTGAGCATCTGAGATGTCAGGGGGGCAGCACTCTGCTGGGATAGATATTTGCCCTTTTGGTGGGGAAGGGGAGAAGTTTGCACTGAACCTGTCAGCTAGGATGTTGGCAATGTCTGTGGGTTCGGTGTATTTTTTGTCATTTTGGACTAATTCTGAGCATATCTGGGAATTCCCACCCAGGTTCCTAACATAACTAAAGAAAGCCTTGTGATTATCCTTAGTGTCCTGTGCAATTTTTCTCTCGAAGCTGGCCTTAGACGATTTTATGAGTGCCCATAGTTTTTTGCTAATACTGATCAGAGATGCCTTGCCTTTTTGGGATTTTGCTCTATCATGTAGTAGCTTCCTCCTTCTATTGTATAGTTTGTTTATGGCTGGGGTCCACCAGACAGGATGCCTAACTTTGGAGGATTGGGTCTTGGTTTTATTTGGGATTGCATGATCCATGCATTCCTGAAGGTGTTCATCGAATGAGTTTATAAAGAATTCTGCAGTCTGGGCCATATTTTCCACAGGCCCGGGGGCTTTGAAGGATTCCACCTTGGTTTTGAGGAGTGTGAAATTTTCTTTAGAGAAGTTTTTCACTGTGGTTTTGTAAAGCAGAATTGGAAACAGTCGCACACCTTGTTGCTGGTTGTGACATACTAATGGTAGAAGGATTGTATCCTGAAAGGCATAACAATGTGGCAAGACTATTGCATTATAGTATTGAAGTGGCTGAAAAACACTGGAAACATGAGCCACAAAGCATCATAGAAAATTATGAAGTTTACATCACATGGGATCAACCATTGCTAACAGTTCAAAAGATAGATGTGAGAAAAACAGATATGGTGGTCCATGAAAAGAAGACAAAAGTAGCATTCATTATTGAAATCACTAAATCCAGTGACTACAGTGTCTTGCATACAGAGAGACACAAAGTCATAAAATATCAAGATTTGCAGGCAGTAACAAGAGCAATATGGAAGAAAGATACCAACACAGTTCCAATAGTAGTAGGAGCAACGGATCTTATAAAAAAGAATCTACAGTTGTATTTAGATATTTTGCTTATACTTGTAAATCCATACGGATTGCAGAAGGAGTCGTTACTGGGCACATTGCAGGTGCTGCGAAGAGCACTTTTGTCTGACATCAAAGATTGAAACAATACTAATTTCATGAACTTTAATCATACATTGACTTAGTAATGGGGTCCATTCCTATCATGGTATTAGAAACCCGAAAGATTTGGAGAAATAAAAAAATATATATATTATTTATTTATTTTAAAAATACAGTACAGCAAGATACATCTCCCTTTGTTCATTTAACACTTTTACTCTTGCATTGTAATGCATTACTTTGGTGCAATTATTCAAAAGATGCTTCCTGATGGTTTGAACAAGATATTATGTACAGATAAAAACCTTCATTTTCTGAGAAGTAATGCTGAAAATGTTATAAGGAATGATGCATATTGCAGTGTTCTAAAACATTCCAACAGATATTCATACTTAAAGCCAAATTAACATTTCACTTTCATTAAGAGTTCCCTCAGTCTGCAGTGTAACAACTAGTCTGAGATACATGTAGGTTGTTTCCGAATCAGACACACACACAAGCATTCAACAGCACACACCATGACACACAAGCATTCAGCAGCATGCACCATGTCACAGAAGCCCTCACCAGCAATCATCATGTCACACAAGCATTCAGCAGCATGTAGCATGTCACATAAGCTTTTACCAGCATGTACCATGTTACACAAGCTTTCACCACCATGTACCATGACACACAAGTGTACAGCAGCATGCACCATGTCACGTAAGCCTTCAGCAGCATATACAATGCCACACAATAATTCAGCAGCATGCATCATGTCACACAAGCTTTCACCAGCATGTACCATGACACACAAGTGTACACCAGCATCCACCGTGTCACACAAGCCTTCAGCAGCATGTACAATGTCACATAAGCTTTCACTAGCATGTACCATGTCAAACAAGCCATCAGCAACACATACCATGTCACTCAAGCATTCAGCAGCATGCACCATGTCACACAAGCTTTCTCCAGCATGTACCATGACACACAAGTGTACACCAGCATCCACCGTGTCACACAAGCCTTCAGCAGCATGTACAATGTCACATAAGCTTTCACCAGCATGTACCATGTTACACAAGCTTTCACCAGCATGTACCATGACACACAGGTGTACGGCAGCATGCACCATGTCACACAAGCCTTCAGCAGCATGTAACATGTCACACAAGGCATCAGCAACACACACCATATCACACAAGCCTTCAGCAGGACACACCATGTCACACAAACCTTCAACAACACACACCATATCACACAAGCCTTCAGCAGCACACACCATGTCACACAAGCCTTCAGCAACACACACCATATCACACAAGCCTTCAGCAGCACACACCATGTCACACAAGCCTTCAGCAGCATACACCATGTCACACAAGACTTCAGCAGCACATATCATGTTACACATGCCTTCAGCAGCATGCACCATGTCACAGAAGCCCTCACCAGCAATCATCATGTCACACAAGCATTCAGCAGCATGTAGCATGTCAAATATGCCATCAGCAACACACACCATGTCACACAGGCCTTCAACAGGACACACCATGCCATATAAGCTATCAGCAGTACAAACCATATCTCTGAATCCCACCTACTACCCTACTACAGAAAAATAAATAATCTATGCATAGTAATATAGCCAATGAGTACTGAACAAGTCAGTACCCCACAATCATGTTTTGTTTTAAAGTCATATTAAAAATCTAGAAAAAATGTTGATACATCTTTCTGCTTATCCATAAAAAGATGATTATATACAAGAAATATAATTCTATGAGTTTTGCATACTTAATAACTTACAATTGCAGTAACTTATTACCTTGCCTTCTTTCCTTTATTCATCTTTTTATGTTAAGCATGCAAATACAAGATTTTTCTGTTTTCCTTTACCAAAGCTCCTACACTGACAAAGGACCGGTCATATAAAAATTATGTATTTTTGTTTTGAATTTCTTGGTGTTAGCAGTATTAAGTATTTGACAAGGGTAGCAAGAACTCTTGAGTTTGCCTAATTAAAGATGTATATAGCCAGGGGTCCTATGTTCCCCATCATCATGTGACTAGTATTATTTCCATGTTTTTATGTTTGCAGTACAACTTACCTGCTTTACTTTTCTGTCATCTGGCTTTGAATATGATAAATAATGCCACTCTAAATGTAAATATTTTGAGATTCATTTTAAGAGATTCACTTTCTAAAAGCATATAATTTCTATCCCAAGGGGTCTGATGATCTACTTCTCAATGTGCAGAAGGTAAAAACGTATAGAGTAATCATCAGATAGATGTTGTCATCGAGTGTTCATTGTCCCACACAGTTTGATAGTTCCAAAACATTTGATGTACATTAATAATTTTAGCTATTCTTTGTACTGACTAACCATCATTAAGGCCATCTGAAATGACAGAAGGTTATTGAAATTGAGCAACATTAGGAATTGCTAATACAACTAACAGAGAAATAACTGGTGTATACATTACGGGAGCATATACAATTACAGGTGCCCTCCATCAACATATACAAATGAGGGAGGTTTGGGGATCAGTCAGCATGAACACAAACCATATAAATGGGCTACAGAAAACAGCAGGGCCATGAACAAACAAATGGAGAAACATAATTCTGTTACAGAGCTAACTAGCATTTTAATGAAATCCACTCAGACCCTAGTCTGGCAGATAGCACAGAGGGTTAACTCTCTAACTTGATAATTAGCTGCTTTCTGTTTCAAAGATACAGGGCTTGAATCTTTCCAAGTTCACTGGCCTACTATGAGTCCTTGAGCAAATCACTTAACCAGATGCAGCTTTGTAGCAACTGAGAATTTGGGCCAAGTTCCTTAATGGTCTCCTGAACTATAGGCCTAGTAGCTACCTATGTATGCTTCAAAAATTGCAGAAAACAATCCATCTGTCTCTAGACAAAATGCAGCTTACACAGATACACATATACTTAAGATGGTGTTTGCTATACACAGAAGAATCCCCCTAAGCATCAATATGCAATTTCTACTTAGTTTACGTCCTATATTTATTTATTTGACATTTTTGGTAACTGGGAAAGACCGTCTGCGTCAGAAAACCATTTTCAGGAAAGGCCTGGGGAGAAAAGCCCCACAATAGAAAATTATAACAAAAAATATGACAATGTACAACAAATGACATTTAGCATAAAATTAACAACAAGAGCAGGACAAGAGCTAATATGCAGGTGATAAATAGAAATAAGATATATACACGCATTTGTATATGAGAACCTTTGCAAGCATAACTAACATGTTCATATTTTACAGAGAATTTAAACCATACTCTCAATAACTATTAATGCAATGCAGGTATGCGGATGTAGGAAAATGCTCCGTATACAAAAGAGACATTACAAGTAAATCTAACATGTAGGTAACATATAAATACATTGACAATTGTGATTTTAGACATACATTTTACAGAGAAAGTGCAATAGGATTATGTTAAATAGTATATTTTTCATGAGAGGCATAGTTACACCATGATGGATTTGCAAACTAGATGAAGAGGTGCTAAGTGTAGGGATAGGGGGAGAAGATGGAAAGGAGTGAAAAAAGGAGAGGCTATCTGCAATGAAGTAGGAGGGGTGCGGGAGTTAGTTTAGATGAGCAGTGATGAATAGAAGGGTGGGAGCTTAAGGAAGGGGGGTGGGGAGTGTAGAGGGTTTGCGTAAGTAGGGGAGAAATGGTAGTAGTAGTAGAGAATTGTGTAATAGTCACAACAGGTGTGTGACTAGACGACTGAGGGGAGAGAGTGAGCGAAGGGTAGTTGAAGTAGAAAAGGTTAAAGTAAGGGGGTGCTATAGTTGAGATAAATTTGGTATAGTTGTGATAACAAGTGAATGCAAATGGACTTGTGGGGATAGAGTGGGAGAAGGGTAGTTGAAGTAGCAAAGGTAGAGGGGTGCTATAGTTGAGATAAAGGTAGTATAGCTGAGATAAGGGGGGTGCAAAGCGATTTGTGGGGAGACAGTCAAGAATTGTAGTTGAAGTAGCAAAGGTGAAGCATAGGGGAAGCAGTGGCATTACTGAATGTTCCTACCTGATAGGAGAAAGTAAGAGGTGGGATCCCTTAATAGCTGCACTGTATAATGTGGCACTTCGAAACACAGTGTGAAGTGCCAACCTTTCCTGGTCGTACATATGCTCCTGGAATACAAGAAAAGTGCAGACATTCAGATATAATTCTGCCACATACATGATTCCCAAATTTCTGCTGGGCATGTAACATTTTTAAATGTTTGGAGTAAAACTTGGGGGGGGGGTACTAGAAAGTAGCATAGTACTGGTGACCTAATACAACCAGTCTTAATGAATGCAGTCACACAAACTGAGATTCTGAGGCTGAAGACATGATACCAGCTTCATCACAAACTGCTGTCATTGTCACTATGTAATACAGATTACAAATGGCACAGCTACTTTCATTTGTGTGTATAATAAGGCAGCCACAGGACTGTTTCATACATATTACCAGTTGGAGCTCAGCACATGTAACACTAGCCAAATTAGTGAAAACCAAACGTGTGGATGATCTCCCACTTCAATTAATGGTGAGTACTTTTGTATACTGGGACAGCAAGGCATGATCCAAACATAGATAAAGATGAAGTGTGCTCTTGTCAGGGATATTCTGGCTTGGAGGGATCACAGAGGATGTTCCCAATCTATGTAAGAGGGGATAAAATGCACATTCTTGAACAAGGTATTTGAATATAGTTAACTTATAGTGCCACTGGGATGTCTAAGTTGCAAACAGAAAGAGGTGCAATAGAATGGACCATTGTATCTGTCCCCAGAACAGGATCTGACTGTCTTCTAAGAGTTCCAGTGGTCTACCTTCTCTAAACTACAGCTGTATGGGGCTGTTTGTCACCAAACTCACATCTAAGCAAGATGTTACCAGCAAACATTGTTAATGTAGTTTGGTAAGTGAAATGCCCAGCAGGCTCATCAGCAGCTCCTAATGGAGATGCTCTACTTCCTCCTTCATAGCCTGCACTAGGTCTACATGGTGCATTTCAGTATCACCAAGTTTTGTTGCAAGCATGTGAATCACAGCATATAACACCTTAATGTTATCTCATGGAGTCCCATCCCAGAAGTTTCACACTGTTGGGTAGAACCATCATTATCACCACCAACAATACCATTCAATGAACCTCCCCATGGGATTTAATAGAAACACAGACCAGCAGCTTCTCTACATGAGCCAGCTGCATGGTGTCAAACACAACATATGCCATGACAACTACCATAAAGCTAACTGATATGTCACTGTCCATTATATGGTGTGTCTTTGTCTGGATCAAGTGTGTTCACACCACGTTCCTTGCTTGTACATGGGCATCACTGGCCTAGCTACAGAGGCCTGACTAGCACCTGATATACAATATGCAGTATCCGCATCCAGATGCATTACTAATTCAGTCCGGGCTTCATATCATCTTAAAGTCAATCACCGATTCACATGAAGAAAAAAAAAATCTATGGTGCTTCAGCTGTAACATCATTAAAACAAAGGAAGTTGGTTCAAATTCAGATTTATTCAAATGCTTAAAAACTAGGGACCGTCATAAAGATAAGACACCGATGCTTAAAGCAAATAGTCAGAAGTTCACTTGATAAAATCTACATAATATTTAATATTGTGAAAGAATATAAATAAAAAACAAAGCAAAACAAAAAAAAAAAACAACATAAATTATGTTAAACAGGATAAATGGAAAAATGGGTTTATAGACAACTTGTATTTGCATACTTCTAAATCTCATTGAGTCTCAACTGCAGAAAACTTCAACCAGACAAAACAAGCTGGTTGAAGCTACAGCTTAACAAAATTAATAAAAAAAAATCTATTTTTTTTTTGCAAGGAGGTATCTCCTCCCACCCCGGTAACTCTGATATTGGGGGGTAGATTGTTTCTTCTCCCTTTCTTATATGTACTAACTCCAGACCTGCATAACTGCAGAGAAAACAAAATAAATCATACAGAAAAGGAATCACTGCCAGTATGCAACCTTAAACCTTATCAACAGTGACTTTACATGTATAAGACAAATGGGGAGTTTAACTTTAGAGAAGCAAACTCAACAAGTTCGAAGCTCACCAGATTCACTCTTAATCTAGGTTAACAAACCTCTCCACTGTTGGGAATCCCCAAATTTAACTGTGTTAGTAGATCACAAAGCTCTGGGGCCTGCAAAGTACATAAATGAATTCCACATCATTGGGACCACTAACATTCCCTTGGTGCCAAACAAAATGGTAAGAAACCAGCAGTTCTTCCAAGTTAAGAGGAAGGTTTACATCACACTGGGCAAAATATATCAAACATCAGCCTTATCATGATACAACATCAAAAATGGAACCGGTTAAATCTCAAAAATGGTGTAGTGTGACAATAACATGGAGTATGAGTTAGTAACCAGGCAACAAAGAGTAGGAATGGCTGAACTGGTCAAGTTATAAAACTGTGAGACTCAGTTAAGGGAATTGACAGTAGTATACCGAGGCAGAAATCAAGAACAAGAATTGCTGTGGCAGGTCTACTTATAGAATTTAGCAAAGAGAGGAGTTGTAGGTTAGTCACAATTCACTTGAAATGTTGGCTGTATTGAAAAATATGAAAATAAAGGACACAGTTTTATGTTTCCTTAAATTCTATCAGTCATTGCTGATTTCATTTTATTAAAGCATCTATCTATCTATCTATCTATCTATCTATCTATCTATCTATCTATCTATCTATCTATCTATCTATCTTTCTATCTATCTATCTATCTATCTATCTATCTATCTATCTAGCTATCTATCTCTATCTATCTATCTATCTATCACTTTTTAGCCTAGGAAAATGGAATGATTAAAATGGTCACTTTTCAGCCATGAATCCAGCTGTAGATAAAATTTAAATTGTCAGTCAATTTGTTGTTACAATGTTCAAATTTATAATTAGACATATAAAACACAATGATAAACACTGACTACAATGACAAGATATACCCAAGGAGGTATACAAAATCACTTTACCCCTAGTTAAGAAAAATAGTCCATTATCTGATATAGGGGAATAGTATGAACAAGGGTAACCAGGTTCTGAGTATAAAACGTAAAATGTGCCTTAAATGGGAGTTATTTCAGGCAGGTACACACTGCAATGCTTCTACAGTGAAACAGCAGAATAACTGAAACAGGTAATGCTAATACTAGATAAAGCAAAGTAATGCTTTACTCTGGCTACTTGTCAAAGGGCAAGAAGCAGCAATCACAGTACTTTAGAGTTGTGTCAGGAAAATATAGTCTACAGCTCCATTCTTGCTTGTTTTAAAGGTATAATGAGTCTCCCAGATTTGTATATTGCCTTTTGTACCCCAGATTTGTATATAGCCTTTTGTACCCCAGCTTTCTATATAGCCTTTTGCACCATACTGAGATCTTGACAGTGTCTTTTTCAAATCAAAAGTCAGATAAATAAAGAAAATAAATTTGCACTGTGCTACCTAACACTATTAGTTTGATTGTGGTTGCAAATTATAAATTGGGAAATATCCCATACTCAGTATGAAAGGTGAACAAGTTGTCTTTTACTGAATTATAATGGAAAATGTTATTTTACAGCTATTGTTCAGGAATGGCTGCATAAAACAAATTAAGAAAAAGAAAATGAAAATGTCTATAAAGTAACAACATATTCTATTCTTCTACAGGTATGTTAGTCTCAGTACAAAAGGGGTTCTAGCAACAATCCTGGAAAGGTATCAACAAAACCTTCATACAGACAAAGAGGACCACAGTACTTGGAGCCACTACTTGGATTCATAAATGTTACCATGAGGTGCACATGGGATAAGCACATCCTGATAACCTTTTTTGGTATTGAGAGAAAGTCTAAACACAGAGCTTTTGCACAATGACATGCGACACAGTGTCGAGATGTCTCTACGACCATGCCATATGCTAATGATGCAGTCTGGGGAAAATGCATATACTAATTAGCCATGTGCTTTATCCCGTGGAACTGCATCCTGGAAGGCATCTACATGCTGAGCTATTATCATTCGACTGTGTAGGTTAACACTGTTGCTCCTTGCACATTGTGGCCATGTTCATCCACTATGGTAAAGGTAAGTACTAGGGAATTTAGTGGTAAGTTAGTGTCAGGAGATGTGTGAGTGAATGTAAGCAACGTGCTACATGTGTTAGTGCATGTGGGAGTGTGTCTGTGCAGTTGGCAGTGGTAGGTAGAGTTAGTAGGGGGTAAGTCAGGCAGGTGTGTGTGTTGTGTGTCCATGTGTGTGTGTGTGTGTGTGTGTGTGTGTGTGTGTGTGTGTGTGTGTGTGTGTGTGTGTGTGTTTGAGAGAGGGTATGAGAGAATGGATAAGTGTATCTCTGAATGTAATCAGGTGGGAAGGGGGCTGTTACATGAGTATGTGTGTTTGGCTTTGGGTGGCTGTCACACAGCCCTAGACTAATCAGCAGGGCCTGCCACATTGGATGGGGAAATCACTAGCATCCAAAAGTATCTCTTTTAATGCATACTTCATAGGTGCTTAGACAGAATGGGGATCGGGGATGGGAGAAATATTAGACATCAGGCATGTCTATTTTAATGTGTGTCAGAGGAGCAGTTAGACTAAACAGGGGCTGGGGGGAGAAGAACCTCTAGACACTAGGGACATCTCATTTTACGCATACCTGAGTGGCACTTAGTCAAAATGGAACTGGGGGGTAGACGAACATTAGACACCAAGGAGAAGTAACATGACTTAAAAGCTGCTGAAAGGGATTTAAGCCCTATACCCCCCAACCTCACAAAGATATTAGTCTTCTGTACCACCATTCGACACTATGGATACATTTAAAAATGCATAATTAAGAAAAAAAAAAATATATATAGATATATATATATATATATATATATATATATATATATATAAAGAGAGTTGAATTTTTCTCCCTTGGCACACAAAACCCCTGTATTAACCCACTGCACTAAATGAGAACTGAACAGAGTGGTATGTGCTTGAATGTGTATATTGTATATGGGTGAGTGAATGTGGGGCACTGCACGATGTGGTTGCCAACACTTTTAACTACTACAGAAGCGTCTATCTACAGTACACGATAGCTAACTGCAATTCAGAGGCATACAAATTTCCTAAATTGCTCTATCGTGGAAACAGGCCTGTTTTACAGTGGCCTTGGGCATCTTTGTGATTTCCAGGTAACAGTTCAGTTAATTTATAATACAAAAGGCAAAGAGTTACCACGTAGCACACAAAAAACGCATAATCACAGCAATGTTCAGAATATCTGTGGCAGGAAATAGTCAGTCCAAATGAACTGTAAATATGCAAATAAATATAAATAGACATGAGAGGACAACAAAACTTTAATCACGACACAATGTCATAAATTGCATCCCAAATTGCATTTAACACCAGATACAATTAAATATAGCATTTTTGTCTTAAAAACAAAAGACTTTTTCAGAACCGATCTCCAACCTATGTCACATCTGGTAAAAACCCTCTGCCATGAATATTTCATTTACAAGGAATACTAAATTTTAAAGGTGTATGTACCCAAATACAAGCAAAAATTTTTTTTAGTACTTTAGAAAACTAAAATGCGGTACATAACTACTCTAAAATATTTGAGTATACATAAGAAAATGTAAAATTGTAACTATAAAAAACAATAAAATCACGATCTAACAGAAAGTATATCAGTTATCAAAGTTGAACCATATGGATACATTTCGAAGTTTCAAAACTACGAATTTCTTAGGGTCAAGATCATCAGATCGAAGTTTTGGAACTTCAAAATGTAAATAAAAAAAATAAAAACAAAAAAATAATTTTTTTTTACATCTGCCCCCTTGCACCCCCCACACGCCCTGCTAATTAAATATACCAACACTGAAATCACACTACAGTGAGGAACATGGTAAATATACCATTCTATACTATATGTCAATGTTCATTTAATCAGTTCAAAGTTTTGACCATCAAAAACTTGAAGTTTTGAAACTTTGAAATTTAGAAGAAGACCTATAGCAATATGCTATATATATATATATATATATATATATATATATATATATATATATATATATATATGTGTGAGAATATATAAGAACATAAAAGATATTGCTATAAGAACACAGTTGTTGCTTATGAACAAAGTTCTTATAACCCCCATAAAAAAACATATTTATTTGTTAGATGTCATAATTTTGCAGCTCTCAATTTTAGAACTTGGACTATGGAAACATTCTCCCCCAGGGGGTAGCTGCATTCAATATTAGTTGCCAGAGTAATTCTCTATATTCTACCCTTGTCTCCCAGAATCCTCCCTAAAGTTGGGGCTGATCACATCTATAATAGAACATTTAAATCCCTCGAAGTCTGTACAGTTTTCTGAAAAATAAGTTCTTTGCACATTTGCTCTTGATATCTAACTTGTACTTGTAAATTCTCCTTCATAAATATCTTTCAGTCTTACCTATGTAAAAACTGGGGTAGTTTATACACTTTGCAATATAAACAACCCATGTTGAGTAACAGTTACTATCCTTTAAGTCTATATAAATTGCATTACTGTTAGCTGTATTGAAAGACTCTCCTTCTAAAATATCTCAGCATTTTCTACATCTCCAACATTTTTTCATTCCTTTTTGGATTTTATTGTAACTAGGACATGCATCCTTTTCAAAAAGATGTTTCATATTTTATACTGTTTTGTAAATAAATTGTGGCTCATCACCTACCATAGATAATGCTTGAGCATTAATTTTATATATATTCCAAATGTTCCTTATAATTCTCCTAATGATATTAGCTCCTGTCATATATTGTAAAATTAAGGCTCTTTCAAAGCCTTTAGGTAAATCCCTCTCGATGTATTCTGGTTGATTATAGGTATCCATCCCTAAAAGGGGTCTATATTTGAAGTTCCTGTTCCCTATAATATCTTCAGCAATGTGAGTAACTAATTTTTTTTAATATCCCGTCAGTAAACAAATTGATGAGATTTTCAATTTCTTTTAATAAAATATCTTTCAATGAAACCACACACACACACACACACACAAAAAAAATTATACATGCATTTATGTGTGTGTGTGTGTGTGTGTGTGTGTGTGTGTGTGTGTGTGTGTGTGTGTGTGTGTGTGTGTGTGTGTGTTATAGAGGGACAGACATACCTGGACATTGTGGTGATTCACTTTCTTATGGGTACAAATAAGCATATTTATAGCATAATGCAACATTAAAAGCTGACTTGCAATAGTTAATGACAGAAGTGCACTGTGGAAATTTAATGTATGCATAGTGGATATCATAAGAAGTGAGACAGTATACCATACAGGATACGCATGTGGTATAATAGAGGCTTCTATATAACATCAAAAATGCATCAAAATGCATATCTGACAATGGACATGAGAAAGGTTAAAAAGACAATCTGGTATAGCAAAGTGTGAGAGGCACTGTAAAATAGGTTTCAGTAATTTAGACATCATGTTGAACACAAAAATTAACTCAGAAGCAAACATAAAAATATACAAGGTATTATGAAATACGTAAAACCTGTAGGCATAGAAAGATTATTCTTTTATAGCCTTGTACACACAAAACATGAGTATACACATATAGTATGGACTCTTATTTTGAATAAACATAAAATAACAGAAAAGATCTATAGCAGATTAAAAATTAAAGGCATGAATAATAATACTAAAGATGAATCACTGAGAAAAAAATAGCTCAATGTGCCTTGCTCTACTGCACTAGCTTGATAAGTTAGTATTTTTTTAAAGTCGGAAGCTTGCATTAAAATTACAACAGGACAAAAACCTAAGGCATAGTTTCCCTTTTACAGCATAGATAATATTATCACAGAACCTATAACAAGTATATATGAACATCATCACCTATGCAGTAAGAAAACAAGGACTGATTTCCATAAACATTCAGGGTAATGTGGCTGTTTGATAAGATGCACAGTCCTTGCATACACATGAAAGAGGATGTGGAAACCCAACATGACATCACCTGGAGGAACACGGTTTACCAGTCAGCACTGAAGCAGTATACCATTAAACAATAGCACAATATGATTCAATAAAATTCAAAATCATGGAGCCACCTTACATTCACAGAGTGCACTTTAAATTGCATATGCAGTATGCACAATTCACCATTGGATCACATACACAAACTATACAATTACATTTCATATGCACAGTATACTATGACAATACAGAATACCATGACATTACATATGCACAAAACTGAATAGTTTACATATGCAAAAAATTCAATGATACCACATATGCAGAGTATACAAGAAAAATGCAGATCCACAGTGTACCATGGTATTACATATGTAGAGCACAATATGACATTACACGTCAACAGCATTCCATCAGCATACCTATGCCCAGGGTACCATAACATTACATATGCACAGTGCACCATGACATAATATATGCACAGTGTACCATTACATGAACATACATAGTACACCATGACATTACATATGCATAATGTAGCACTGCATGAATATGCACAGTGAACCAAGACATTACATATGCACAGCGCAGTATTGCATAACTACGCTCAGTGTACCATGACATGAATATACAGAGTGTACTATGACATTACATACGCATAGTGTACAATTAAATGAATATACACAGTGTACCATGACTTTACATATGCACTGTGTACCATTACATTAATATACACAATGTACCATAACATTACATCTCCACCGTGCACAATTACATGAATATACACAGTGTGCCATAACATTACATATGCATAGTGTAGCATTACATGACTATGCTCAGTGTGCCATGGTATGACTATACTCAGTGTACCATGACATTACATATGTATAGTGTACCATTACATGAATATATACAATGTACCATGGCAATACATATAGGTTCATAGGTGTTTACTAGGCTAATGATGACAAGAACCTTTTTAAGCCTAGCCATGCATACCACCTCTGACAAGTTCTGATACCCTTGATACGTTTAAGCATGTGCCTGTGAGATGAATCATTTACAAGTTACCTGTGTCCATTAGAGACATGGGTGCCAAACCAGGGATGGATTTCTGGTTCCCCATCCAGTTCTCCAAATTGCACTTGAATTGGGCTAAAAAGAACTCTGCTTCACATGGAAGGGGAGCCTGTTCCATAGATGGGGTAGTCTCTGGGATATATACCTACCTTGCCAGCAGGTCCTATTTATATCACAGGCAAGGTTTAAGTCTTTAGAATGGGTAATTCTGGTGCTGTTTGTTTTGTGGATATGCAGGAGGTCTGTCAAAGTGGAGTTTGACAATGCCCTGTATGCCAGGCATAGCTCTCTCCTCAAAAGCCTGTAAGAGATGGAATACAGGGATATGGCATTGAGGTGGTCTGCACAGGACATTTTACTTATGCCCTTTATTCTGTTAGTGAGAAGCCATTGTGGACATTCAAATTTTGGATATGCCTGGTTAGGTGCATACCAAATGGGGTATTGTACTCAATGATAGCTCTAATGAATGCCAAATACAGTGGAACAATAACTTCCTTGGACTTAGAAGCCATACCTTTGTTTATAAGTTGCACAATATAGAATGATTTTCTCACCACTGTAGACATGTGATGGTCAAAGGGTATATTACTATCTATGTGTGTCCCAAAGTGTTTGACTACTAGGTCAACTCTAAGGGGTGTGTTGTCAATATGATACTTACCAGGGATGGATGATTTCCCGAAGGATACTATTATGCATTTCCTGGCATTTAGTTTTAGTCCATGGCTCTGACACCAGTTGTTTGTCTGTGTCAGCCCCTCCTGGAGAACATTTGTGTCAGTGTGAAAATCAATGACAGGTCCTAATTTGCAATCATCTGCAAATTTAGTCAGCAAGAGAACACTGACATTGGCCTTGACTTCTGAAAAGTAAATGCCAAAAAGGAGCGGTCCAAGGACTGATCCCTGGGGGACTCCACTTGTGACTGGCCTCTTTGTAGAGGTGGACTCCCTAATTCTAACTTCCTGAGTCCTGTCTGTGAGCCAGTTGGCTATCCACTGGGTGACATACTGGTATTGTGTCAAATACCTTGGCCAGGTCAATGTAGGCAATGTGAATGATTTTTGCCCAGTCCATTGCTTTGGTGACCTTCTTGAAGAAGTCCACCAGGTTGAGTATGCATAATCTTCCCTTGACAAAACCAAACTGGGCTGGGTCCAGTGTCTGGAGGTTTACTATATCTCTGTTGATCATCTCTATGATAATTCTTTCCATGGCTTTACATATAAGACTAGTGAGACTTATGGGTCTGTAGTTTCCAGGGTCTGTAGATGGCCCACCTTTGTCTAGAGAGATGACTATTGCCTTTCTCCATTCATGAGGCAGGAAGCCTGTTTGGGAGCTACAGTTAAACAGTAATTCCAGCGGCCCTGACAGATCATATTTCATGCTATTTAGAAGGCATCTTGGGATATTGTTGGGTCCCATTGATGCAATGTTCTTCATCTTAGAGAGAGCATTAAGGTCCTATTCTCTAGTGACAGTAAGGGGAGTTATACTTGATGATATTTCCTGAGGGAAAGTTGAGGAAAAGGAGAGGGGTAAAGCTGGACCTGAATTTATAAGCCAGGAGGTTTGCTATATCTCCTGGCTCAGTATAGGTGGCTCCATTTACAATGACATCTGCACACCATTGTGTATTTCCTTTGAGGTTGCGGACATAGCAAAATAACGCTTTGTAGTTGCCCTTGGCCTGGGAGGCCAAACTTACCTCAAATTTGGCTTTGGTAGACTTTATTTGTCCTCTGAGTTGTTTGTTTAGTTTGAAGAGAGTGCCTTCATCCTGCTGGGTGCTGTACCTCCTAATTTTTGCCATGATTTTCTTCCTCCTGTAATACAGCCTATTGATTTTGTGATTCCACTAGGGTGGCTTGTTTCTTGAGTTAGCTCTGTACATCTTCCTGGTGGGTACAGCTGCCTCTGTGCAGCTATTAATGTGCTTGTACAGGGTTTCTGTGAACAGTTCTGCATAGGCAGTAACATTCTCAGTGTTTATGGGGGCTTGAAATTTTGCCAAGTTCTCACTTAATAGCAGAAGGTTAGCTTTAGAATAGTTCTTGAATATTCCAAGTTTAGCTGGGTATCCAAGTTTTTTTACTTCAAAGGACACCATTTGGTGATCTGACCTTATCAGGGAAAGCATTATAGTAGGGGGTGTGCACCACTCTCCCATATTACTGAGGACCTGATCCAGGATGGTTGTACCCACTGGTTGGTGTATTGACTATCTGGTCCGGGGCGTTTGTGTTTACAAAATCCAGGAATCCCTATGCATGTACATCTGGTGCTGTATAGGATTCCCAGTTAATAGTGGGACAATTAAAGTCACCCATGAATATGGTATTGGGTTGGATGGTTGGTGTTTCTAATAAGTTTAAATACATGGTATGGGTTTCCTGGGTCATAGAGGGGGACCTATAGCTTGCAAAGAAGTGTTATTGCATTTTGCCTATTGTGATTTGAACATGGAGCAGGTCAAGTGCATTGCCCTGTTTGACCAGCCTTGAAAGATATTTATTTTTGATGTAAATAGAGACAACTCCACCTGTGAAGTAGCTGGCCTAAATGTGTGGAAGGCATTATAACCTTGCACTGTTGGTGTGTTCTCTCTGGCTTTAAACCATGTCTCAGTGACTGCACATATTTCAACATTCTCTAGGGTAAAGCCTCTAAAGAATGGAGTTTTTAACTGGATGAATGAAACTAGCTGAAGAACCACACCGAACACTTGCTGAGTGAACTTTAATTGAAGCTCTTTTCTTCTTGCTCTGTAGCAAGACTTCTTCAAATACTATTACTCACAATGAAACTAATTATATACAAAATACATCAGTCATGTGACCATCTAACACCAGTGAAACCACACACACACAGCCCTCCCATACAATATATTCTGACATTTAACCCTTCAGGTTCAGACTAAAAAGCTAAAATGTAAATATACGGACAACTAAAACACTTTCCAAATGAAATGCATTTAAAGCTGCAAGTTCTACTAGGCCAGAATGTGTTTCCAACGCATACTTTTAGGGTTGCTAGTACATATTATCCTCCATTGTACCCTACCTTAGTGTTATTTGAACACATTGTAAACTAGATTTATGGAATTGTCTTTAAACTGTCAATATGAATAACAGTTTTGTGAGTAATATATCTTATAATGAAAGACAGGCACTTGATTTTCTTAAGCAAGCAAATATGAGAATAATGCAACCTGACAAAGGGGGAGGCCTGGTGATCTTGAACACTGACGACTATATCAGTAGAATGAATTTGACTCTGGATAGTAATACCTATGTTGAGGTTTCTAGAAACAAACTCAATATTGCGTATTCCAAAATCAAAACATTTCTTAATGATTTGTTCATTGAGGCTAAAATTGATATTGATTTAGTTACATTTTTAACCATGCCTGCCCCAAGGATTCCTATTTTATTTGGTCAACCTAAAATGCAGCCTAGACAAATGCCTTTTTGATCCTCCTGAGGCCCCTAGTAGATGGAAGGAACAGCATTACTTATGCATGCACTAAGGTGGTGGATCATTTTTTGAAAAAGTATGTTGTGATGAAAAAATATATTTAAGATTCGTGGTCCTTTCTTGAGGTTATTAACACTTTAACATATGAGGATGATTTAAATTTTGTGACAGTAGATGTCAAAGACCTGTATTCATCTATCCCCCATTTAGAGGGGATTGAGTGGGTAAGCTTCTTATTACATAATAAGGAAGCTCCAAGTACTGAAGTGAGTCTTATGGAAGAATTACTAGACCTAATTTTGTCTAATAATTTCATCACCTTTAACAACAGATATTTCCTGCAAAAAATTGGCGTGGCTATGGGCTCCCCTTGTGAGGCTGGCTTCGCCAACCTAGTTATGGTTTACTGTGAGCAGGAATACATCTTCAACAAAGTAAGAATTAGTGAACAAATATGTCACTATACCAGATTTTTGGATAACATATTTATTTTATTTAGAGGTGATGAACTTTCAGCAAAAGAGCTGGTAACATTTCAATTCCACCACTCAGTTTTTGTATTTTCCCTAGAATTTTGGTGACAACAGGATAGCTTACTTAGATGTGGACTTAATCAAGGACAGGGTTAATAAATGTTTTGCAGCTAAGATCTTCAGGAAAGAAACCTACTCCAACTCATTGTTGCACTTTAGCAGTTATCACCCATTACACCAGAAAAAGTCAGTAATTAAGGGATAATTTATCAGGGCAGCATGCATGATTTCAATGGATGTGGACTTTGACGATGAATGTAAGTACTTGGAAGACATGTTTTCTAAAAGAGGGTATCCCCAAAACCTAGTGGCAGAGGTGACATGGGAGGGCCAACATAAAAGATCTAGTGGATTTTACCAACCCATTTTATGTTCTAGGAATAGATTTATTCAACCGAGTAGGAACATAATTGAGATTCCAAATACATCAGGGATGGCGCCATATGGTACACACAATTTATTTACCATGTATAGCATGAGTGCCTGGGAAATTTATTCCATCTTGATTAAAAACTGGGATATCATTCAAAATGACAGTATGGTGAGACAGAAGTTGCACGAGCAACCACATATTACTTTTAAATGAGGACCTAATTTAAAAAGTATCTTGGAGAGGAAACTAGCTTGTTTTACACATAGGACAGGAATGTTTAAATGCCTCATGTGTAATTACTGCAAACATATTGATGCAGGACAGCATTTTACCATCAGGGGGCAAAGATATAGGACAAAATCTAAACTTGATTGTCAATCTAAATTAGTGGTATATGCAGCCCTATGCCAGAATTGCCCTGCCTTTTATATAGGCAAAACTGAAAGAAGACGAAAGGAGCAGGTCTATGAACATCTGTATGGCATTAGTAAATTGAAACTAGAAAATGTCTTAGCAAGGCATTTCAATGAACAGCCACAGCATTGCTTCAAATTTAGAGCAATTGATTGTATTACAACAAATGGCAGGGGTGGTCCAGAAACATTATTATTGGAAAGATTAGAACTCTTGTGGCAATTTCATACTAATGCTTACCATTATCCTGGGCTGAACGAAATGTGTTCGATTTTTTGCATTTTAAAATTGAAAAGCCTAAGCAGATAATACCGGACTTTATAATAACTGGATTCATTCAATTAATATATATAATATATGTATGTATTTGTTTTTATTCGTATACTTTTTAAAAAACATATATATGTTTTTATATGTGGTTATGATTGCTTTAAATGCATTTCATTTGGAAAGTGTTTTTAGTTGTCCGTATATTTACATATTAGTTTTTCAGTATGAACTTGAATGGTTAAATGTCAGAATATATTGTATGAGAGGGCTGTGTGTGTGGTTTCACTGAAGTTAGATGGTCACATGACTGATGCATTTTGTATATGATTAGTTTCATTGTGAGTAATTGTATCTGAAGAAGTCTTGCTACAGAGCAAGACGAAAAGCACTTCAATTAAAGTTCATTCAGCAAGTGTTCGGTGTGGTTCTTCAGCTAGTTTTGTTCATCTGAATGGAGTTTTTTGTTTACACTCCTAGAATTGAGCAGTAATACCTTTAGATTTTCTTGGTTTTGATTTGCTATGTTAGAAGTACTTTCACTTTGGCATTGCCTAAACAAGGCACTATGGAGTAAGACGATGTTTTAGCTAATATTTGAAAGCCTAGGTGGGAGAGATGCAGACCATCCCCAGCAAAGCAGCATGGTCTGTTGACCATCTCCTTCCATGCTGACAAATATTGCACCCCCTTATGCACAGTTTCCATTGCATGACTATGCTCAGTGTACCATATGAATATACGCAGTGTACAATGACATTACATATTTACAGTGTACCATTACATTAATATGTACAATGTACTATGACATTCCATATGCTCAGTTTACCATTACATGACTATGCTCAGTGTACCATGATATGAATATACAGTGTACCATGACATCACATCTGTAATGTGGACAATTACATGGCTAGACACAGTTTGTAATGACATTATATCTGCATAATGTAGCTTTACATGACTATGTTCAGTGTGCCATGCTATGAACAAACTCAGTTTACCATGAAATTACATATGTATAGTGTACCATTACATACATATATACAGTCAGTTATGACATTACATATGGATAGTGTACCATTACATGAATATCTGTGGTGCACCATGACATTAAATATGCATAATGTACAATTGCACAAATATAAACAATGTACCATGACACTGCATACACATAGTGTAGAATGGCATGAATATGTACACCGTACCATTACATGAATATACATAATGTACCTTGACATTACATATGCATAGTGTACTATTACAAGAATATGGAGAATGTACCATGACATTACATATGCACGGTGTACTATTACATGAATATGTATAGTGTACCATGACACTACATATGCACAGCGTACCATTATATAAATATCCACAGTGTACCATTACATGTATATGCACAATGTTCCATGACATGACTTATGCATGGTGTACCATTTCATGAATAAACACAGTGCACCATAACATTACATATGCATAGTGTACCATTACATGAATGTGCACAGTGTACCTTGACATTACATATGCACAGTGTACCATTATCTGAATATACATAGTGTACCATGATATGACATATGCACAGTATACCATTATATAAATATGCACAGTGTACCACTGCATGAATATACAGAGTGTACCATGGCATAACATTTGCACAGTGTAGCATTACCTGACTTTGCTCATTGTACCATTATATGAATATACATAGTGTACTATGAAATTACAGCTGCACAATGTAGCATTACTTGAATATACACAGTGTGTCATGAGATTACATATGCATAGTATACCATTACATAAATACACACAGTGTACTGTGATGTGAACCACTATATAAATATACACAGTGTACCATTACATGAATATAAACATTGTACCATGACATTTCATGACGTAGTAATAGTTAAATACATTATCTACGCACAGTTTACCATTACATAATAAGCTCAGTGTGTCATGATATGAATATACACAGCATACCACGACATTACATATGCACAGTGTACCTTTACATAAATATACATAGTTTACCATGACATTACATATGTATAGTATACCATTACACAAATATGCACAGTGTACCATGACATTCCATATGCACAGTGTACCATTACATGACTACTTTCAGTTTACCATGATATGAATATTTACAGTGTAACATGACATTACATATGGATAGTGTACCATTACATGAATATGTACAATGAATCAAGACATTACATATGCACAGTGTACCATTGAATGACTCTGGTCAGTGTACCATGATATTAATATATGCAATGTAACATGGCATTACAGTTATACAGTGTACCTTTACTTGAATATACACAATGTACTATGACGTTACAGCTGCACAGTGTACCATTACTTGAATATAAACAGTATATCATGAAATTACATATAATAAAGATGACAAAGCCAGTCAGAAGGCTAAAACACAGTTTTAATCTAAAAATCTTGAAAGTAACAAATCCACTTGGTTAAGCGCTTTCGTCTACATTAAGACATCCTCAGAACCAAGACAAATAGTAAAGTAAAAACTTTTAAATACAATACAAAGACACACCCATTTAAAACCTTCAATAGAACCAATCAACCAATTAAACATAGCAAACAGAAATAAAGCAACAGTAACTAGATGTTACAGCCAAAGTACTGAATATAATAGAAATAGATGCTTCATATACTTTAAAATGTAAGTGAACATTTTTTCATCTCACTTGAAATTGAAATGGGTTCATTTAACCCTGGTGGGTTTGTTTCATCTAACCTAATCTGCCACAGCATTTCCCTGGCTTCATCATCTTTATTATTGGAATTATTTTGCAGCCTGGATACTTGTGGATTTATTTTGGTTAATGAAATTACATATACATACTGCTCCATTACATGAATACACATAGTGTACCATGACATTACATGCATAGTGTAACACTACATGAACATACATAGTCTACCATGACATTACATGTGCATAGTGTACCATTACATAAATATGCACAGTGTACCTTTACATCAATATACATAGTGTACCATGACATAACATATGCACAGTGTACCATTTACATAAATATGCAAAGTGTACCTTTACATCAATATACATAGAGTACCATGACATTTCATATGTATAGTGTACCATTACATGAAAATTCACAGTATGCCATGATATTCCATATGCACAGTGCACCATTACATGACTATACACAGTGTACCATGATATTACATACTCACAGTATACCATTACATGAATATGCTGTGTACCATGGCATTACATATGTGCATTGTACCATTATATGACTATGGTCAGTGTACCATGATATGAATATATACAGTGTACCATGACATTATGCATGCATAGTGTACCATTACATGTATATGTACAGTGTACCATTACATGAATATACACAGTGTACCATGACATTACATATGCACAGTTTACCACTACAGGACTATGCTCATTGTAACAGGAAAGTAATACTCACAGTGTACCAAGACATTAAATCTGTACATTGTACTACTACCTGAATATACACAGTGTACCATGGCATTATATATACACAACATAGCATTACCTGACTATGCTTTGTGTGCCATGGTATGAATAGCCTGGTTTACATTTAGAATCTTGAGTGCAGGTTAGACGAAACTCGGAATGTCAACTAACAGTTGGGCGATTCCATTTTGTCTATCCTGCATAAGTGCGATGGATCCCTTTAGCAAACAAAGTGCATTTGCACAGCTGTAATCAGTTACATGTTTGAATAAAGTGGGGATCAGGAAATTACTCTTTTCCCCACTGCAGTACGATCTTGGAGTTGGAATACATAAGTGGCAGTGGGTGTAGGGGGTGCAGAGAGGCTTGCCCCCCTGCAACACATATGACTGTCAGTAGTACGGATCTGGTCCATACTGATTTCTGTTGTGACTTTCATACTGCAGAAGTCGAATTTGACTTTGTTTCAGTATTTTTGATATTTTAGCTGGTTTACTGTTGTGAACATCGAAGACGTGAACCACAAGTTTGATAGGTTTACGTTCAAATCTTTATGTTTTAATAGTAAACCAAATATATTCAGTGTACCATGATATTACATATGTACAGTGTGTCATTACATGAATATTCACAGTCTATGACATTACATATGCAGTCTACCATTACATGATTATGCACAGTGTACCATAGCATTCAACATGCATAGTGTACAATTACATGAATATACACAGTGTACCATGACATTGCATATGCATAGTGCACCATTACATGAATATGCACAGTATACCATGACATTACATGGGCACAGTGCGCCATTACATAAATATACATTGTGTATCTTGACATTACATATGCATAGTATATTATTACAAGCATATGAAGTGTGTACTATGACATTACAAGTATACAGTGTACCTCACATGAATATACATAGTATACCACAGCATAACATATGCACAGTGCACCATTACATGAATATGCACAGTATACAATGACATTACATATGCACATTGCACCATTACATGACTATACTCAGTGTACCATGGTATGAATATACACAGTGTACTATGACATTACATCTGCACAATGTACCATTACATGCATATATGCAGTATACCGTGAATTTCGATATGCACAGTGTACCATTGCATGACTGTGCTCAGTGTACCATGATAGAAATATACACAGTGTGCCATTATTTGAATATACATCGTGTACAATGACATTAATTTGCACAGTGTATCATGACATTAATATGCATAGTGCACCATTACATGAATATGCACCGTATACCATGAAATTCAATACGCACATTGTACCATTGCATGACTATGCTCAGTGTACCATGATAGAAATATATGCAGTGTGCCATTATTTGAATATACATTGTGTACAATGACATTAATGTGCACAGTGTATCATGACATTACATATGGAGAGTGTAACATTACATGACTATGCTTATTGTGCCATGGCATGAATATACTCAGTGTACCATGACATTATATATGTACAGTGTACCATTACATGAATATACGCAGTTTATGATGACATTACATATGCATTGTGTACCATTACATGAATAAACACAAAGTATCATAATAGTACATTTGCACAGTGCATCAGTCTCCTGCTGATATGTATCTGACATCACCCATAGCTGGATGGTCAGCACATCATTATACATGTTGTATATGGATAACATGGAGGAGTGAGTCATCATTGGGGATGCATTCTATTTGCAGACAGAATGACATGTGAGAGCTTGTATATTAGGCTATATGGGGAGAAGGCTAGGAAGAGAACTGTTACCAGGAGAAGTATCATATGAAATGCCTGAAACCTATAACAGAACAGCAGAAAATGACAATTGCAATCAGCCAACACAAGTAATGTGGCATAAGGGTGTAATGAGTGGATGCTAGCAAACTGACAAGGAACGTTTTGTTGCAAAATGACATATTAGTGCTGTTTTACTGAATGCAGTAGCTACTAGGGAATTCTAAAAACTGATTATTTACATCTCACTAACTGCTGGACAAGGCATATGTGGCTTGCAGTTTGTTGAGTTGCCCATGGTTTTCTAAACAAAAAGATGTTCCAACTAAAAGTTAAAAATAAATCAGACAAAATCTTAATTGTTTTACTTTGCAGTCTGTGCTTAAAGTGTCAAATACTAAAAAAATGCATTCATAGTGAGGTGTTTGTAATATTGCTACTAAGTTGATTACAGTATGCCATATCAAAACTTCTGAGACTGTCATACTAATTTCAGATTCTTTTATGTGGTTGTGTATAGCTTAGAGAGTAGGTAGTAGTCTGCACAGGTGAGATTTGATCTAGCATCTGCTCAGCAACAGTAATTTCTCTCTCTCTCTCTCTCTCTATGTGTATATATATATATATATATATATATATATATATATATATATATATATATATATATATATATATATATATATATGTATATATATATATGGGTTTACTACGGTTGATTGAAAACTCACTTGATTGAAAATTAAATTACTAGGACCACTTCACGGAAAGCTCACTTCACTGAAAACTCACTTCACTGAAACTCATTTCATTGAAAGTTATAAATGGCCTTTTCCCCACTTAAGTGTGACCCTGGAGTTAGTATATAAAGTAAGGGGGTGGGGGGGCACAGCCCCCACATTGCAGGGTGTGGCCCCCACATATCCTGGTTATATATTCTCTTTTGGAAGCAGTTATTTATTGCACTTGTAAGTATCACTGTGTAGAGTTTAAAATGTTTATAATATGTGGGGGGCTGTGCCACCCCACACCCTCCCTTACTTTATATACTAACTCCAGGGTTGCACTACAGAGAGGAAAGGCTATTTATAACTTTCAACAAAATGAGTTTCAAAGAAATGAGTTTTCAGTGAAGTGAGCTTTCAGTGAAGTGGTCCTAGTAATTTCATTTTCAGTCAAGTGAGTTTTTAATCAACCATAGTAGACCCATATAAATATAAATATATATATATATATATATATATATATATATATATGTGTGTGTGTGTGTGTGTGTGTGTGTGTGTGTGTGTGTGTGTGTGTGTGTGTGTGTGTGTGTGTGTGTGTATATATATATATAGATATATATATATATATATATATATATATATATATATATATATATATATATATATATAACCCTTAGTTAAAAGATTCATGATTTTATTTTTATGCCTGCATTTTCTATCAGTGTGTTTGCTGATCATGTTTTTGGAGTCTGTACATACTGTATATCTGTTATTTCTTTTCTTGAATGGAACATTTCTTCACAACCACAATAACAGTCTGTTCTACATTCATATTTGCCTGTAGTCCTCTGGGTTTCTGCAGTGTGGTAGGACATTTTACCTCCTTTCACTTAATTTCCACAGTTGCCACAAAACTATATGTATAGCTGCCTTGCACCAAGCGTTGGTCATTGGCGGATGTACATCACCAGATGAGATATAGGTGCTGCATGTATAATATGATTCCATAACACTGAATGTTTTAGAATCAGATTATGAGGGATACTTAAAGCACAACTATTTGTGTTTTAAGTCATTTTATGCAGAGGTTAAGACTATGAGCTAAGAAGCTACTTTCTGTACTCTAGGTTAGCTAACAATTATTACATTTTTCTTTCTGTCTCATTTTTCAGCTCCCAAGTCCTGTGTGGAGACATAGCCGGTCCCTCTATTTGAATCCCTGTAAGGCTAATGAAATCCTACTGAACAGTAGGGAAACACAACTTAGAAGCCCCTCAGGATCTATCTGGACCCTCTACATTCAGCCTCACAGTGGAGGTGTTATCCTACAGTATATTAAGGATTTAACTATAACCTTTGTGAGTGCATTAATTTAAAAGTACTGGTGACTGCATTAAATTTAAACTAATTTGTAAGGGCCAGCACACCCGTGGACCTACCCCTCCAACCATCTCTTTACTATCTTATCCTCCCTCCTCCTACTATCCTAGTGGAGTTAGTGCTTTCTCCACTTTTTCCACTAGAGGGAAGCAGATCTTAGGCTTTGGAATACGATCTCTCACTGGTTGTAGAAACCAACTAGCTCTGTAGACCAGCTAGACTATGCTACCTGTGCTTGTACTCTCTATTCAAGTACTTACCTCCCACCCCATGATAGGTTGAAAAGGGAATAATCCTAGTTAAGTCTGGGAGTTTTAATAACTAGACACCTTTTTGACAATCACTACTTTTGCCACTGGCCCCCTCAATTAACCCTCTGTATAAACCTCCTTTCCTGCCTTAGCACTTTCTATAAATATCTCTCTCTCTGTTATAAAACTGTTTTGCATAACTGTCTCCCTTGCACAGCTATCCCTTTGTTCACCTTTTTTTCTGCTACTTAGTAACAGAACATGTCTCTTACCTTTCCTATGCCTGTATAACTTCCACTCCCAGTTACCTACTACCTAAATACCATAGACTCTCCCACATTAAACATAATTTACCCTCAGAAAAAAAAGTGAAAATTCAAACATACCTTAGGAACAATTCAGTAACAAAACTAAATAATCCCTCCTTAAAAGATGGCAACATCCACCCAACCCTGGCCCTACCAACCCTACTATCCAAACAACCCACCCTAAACTCAATAGCTCTCTCCTAATAGGGCATCTTAATATCCAAAGCATTAATAATAAAGTAGCTCACATCCATGCCCTCCTAGATATTCACTCCTTTGATATCCTCTGCCTCACTGAGACTTGGTTGAAACCAGAAACTAAAGACAATGAAATTATTCTCAAGGCTACAATATAGTGAGACAAGACCAAACAAAACGTAAAGGTGGTGGAGTAGCAATTCTATTTAAAAATGGATTTCATATCTCTACCCTACCTTCTAATCCAACCCAGGATAGTAACACAGAAGTCCTCATTACTAAACTTCAAATCAACACAAACAAATCCTTATACATTATCTGCATTTACATACCACCTGGAAATAATATCACTACAATAGAGGCGTTTCTAAGCTGGGTGTCTTCTACTTCCCCCAAGAAACAATAATACTAGGTGACTTTAACATTGACTGGAAAAGTGTTAGTGCTGAAAATCCTACCTCTCATATTAACCTCCATGGCATTACCCAAACCATAACCTCTACAACCAGAATTAACAAACCTAATAAGAAAGAGAGCACCTTAGACTGGATACTCATAAATAAACTGAAACAAACTTACAAGATAGGAACCCTGCCAGATGATGTAAGTGATCATTCTTTGACCTACATCATAAGAGAAAAGAAGGATTTTTCCAAATCTCCCCACCTTTAGGACAACACGCTCAACCAAACACTTTAACTCAGAATTATTTCAAACTGAGCTTAAAGCATGTAACTGGAACCCTTTAAAAACCCTTCCACTTGAAGAGGCTGTAAAGTATTTTAACTCTACATTCTTATCTATCCTGGATAAGCATGCTCCTAAACGTTCCATCAGAATGAAGTCTAACCCAGCTCCATGGCTTTCTAATGAAACTAGAAATCAAATTATGCTTAGGAACAAAGTCTGGGCTAAATGGAGATCTAACAGAAATATCTCGATCATCTACATTTTAGGCAGCTCAGAAATAGTACAAAAAAGGCAATACTTACAGATAAAGAAACTACTACTGTAAACTCCAACAAACTCATCAAAATAATCCTCAAAAGTTCTGGTCTTGCATTAATAAGCTCCTTTCCCCAGGTAACTCCCGAACACCCACCCCACTTGATGCAGATCCAAATACTCCCCATCAAACTGTCAATACCTTTAACTCTTTCTTCACTGAGACTATACAATCTCTAGCTAGTGAACTTATCTCAGAAAACTCCAGCCTTCCCACCAATTTACCACACTCTTTATCTAAATTCAAACTACAACCCATTTCTACTTCTCTCATCTATAAATTTATTCAAAAACTCAAGCCATGTACTCCATCTGCTGACCAACTTCCTTCCCAATATCTCCAAAAAGCAGCCATAGCAATTGCCTATCCTATATCTCTCCTTATAAATAGGGCAATCCAAGAAGGAACCATCCCAGATATTTGGAAAATCTCCCACATTATCCCCTTACATAAAGGTGGGAACTCTAATGATTACTCTAACTATCGGCCAATTGCTCTCTTATCACCCTTAGCAAAAATTATGGAAAAATGCATTCACCAACAACTTTTACACCATCTCTCTCAACATAACTTAATAGCAAACTGTCAACATGGCTTTAGGCCATCACATAGTACCACTACTGCCCTTCTATCCTTTACAGATACCATCAATAGAAACCGTAACAAAAACATCCTCTCATCTGCACTCTTTATTGACCTCTCTAAAGCTTTCAACATGGTAAACCATACCCTCTTAATCAATATTCTTGAATCTCTTTCCTTTGACTCTCTGGCCATTAAATGGTTTAGATCATACCTCAGCAACAGGTAAAAGGCAGTCCTCTAGGAAAATCAAATTTCATCCTTTTTACCTGTCACCATCGGGGTCCCTCAGGGCTCCATTCTTGGACCACTTCTTTTCTCATTATTTATTAATGATCTCCATGTAGCAATTCCTCAAGCCACCTGTATTCAATATGCAGATGATTCCACACTAATATACTCAGCAACTTCTCCATCTGAACTATATTCCCTTACTCAAAATGTTTTAAACACTGTAGAAACATGGTTTACCAAATGTTGCCTCCTTCTTAATGCCAAAAAAACAAAACTCCTTCTCTTAACACCCACTACTAGGTCCTCCCCCTTAGATTTCACAATCTCTTCAAATAATGGCACTGTTATTTTCCCAGACTCTACCACTAAACTTTTAGGAATAACCATTGACAATAACCTCTCGTTTGATTACCATATAAATAACACCATTAAAATAGTCAACAGAAAAATAGGCTCCTTCTATAGAATAAAACCTTTTTTAACCCCAGCAGCCAGAGCCAAGATCGCTCACTCCCATCTAATCTCAACCCTTCTGTATGTTTCACCTATTTTTACCAACCTTAAGAAAACTAACCTTAACAAATTAGCAACTTCCTATAATACCATTGCCAGATTCACTACTGGCAATCCCTTCAGAACCCACCACTGTTCTAATCTTAGGCAACTAGACTGGCTGGAATTCCAAAACCATCTGATAATCCCCCAACTCACAATTGCCCACAAGATATTTTACCAACCCAGTAACACCCCTATACTCTCAAAGCTCTTAATCCCATATAATAATCTGAACTCCATACGTTCTTCTAGCAAACTCCTTGCTAGCATAACAAAGTCTAATAATACGGCTGGCGACTCTCTGTTTACCAACACAGCAAGAAAAAACTGGAACCTATTACCCAATGAACTAACTCTAATTACATCCTTGCCACTCTTTAAACAAAAACTTAAAAAACACCTTCAAATGCACTGGTTATGCCCTTGTAGTAACCCTGACTAACCACCCTCTTCACCTCTGTTTCTTCCTCTTGTAACCAAACTTCCAAACATTTAAATGCTTAGTCTTGTAAGTAAGACTGACACTATTTAAACTCTAATCAACTTATTGTTTAAATCCTTCTACCTGATGTGAACAATTGTATATAATTCTTACTGTATTACATTTGTTTTAGTTTTCTTAAGTAATATTGTGTTTACTGTAGCTTTCCTCAAGTGTTTTTATCTCTAGAATGTAACAATTACCTGTTTTATTTTGTTTATTAATCCTTTATTTACCATGTAACAATATTTCTATACTTTTGTATATCTGTGTGGAGCTTTTCTCCCCGGGCCTCTAATGAAAATGAAAATATATCCAGCTAGACTAGCCCGGTCAACAAATGTAAAATAAAAAATAAAAATAAAGGTTTCTTTTTTCACTGATTGAATGAGTCTCTTACATATACAGTGCTCCTGGGTCATTCTTAAAAAAAAGAGCATTTGTGTCCAACAGGCTTATCTGGTTGATAATTATCCGTAAATAAAATGCAAAATATTGTCTCTCCTACATTTATTCAAAAATATTTGAGTATGGCCAACAGCATTATCTAGTTAACAAATACATAAAATAAATAAATAAAGTATGAGCTGCCATCCCTTTACCCCTTTTGCTCAACCATATTTGGGGGTTGCCTAAGCTCTGTTCCATTCATTGTGAATGTGTCCCTATGTGCATTTGCTTACAAATACTTTTTAAACAGCTGCTAATTTTCTATGTTTATCTGAAAATATGACATGTGATGCTTAGACCACTCACTACTGATTAAAATGCTCATGAAGAAACATGAATTGCTTAGTAACATTCTCTAGTAGTATTCTCAGCTCAGACAACAAGCAATTCTTACATCAGAAAATGATTTTTTTCTGTTATTTTTAACATGATGTTAAGGACATTTTCCCCACCTGAAGTTACAGATTAGAAATGGCATGCTTCATTTATTTATTTCAGACTAACTGACAAGTTGGTCCAAATGTGTATGTTAAAATTTAGACCAAAATGAAATGCATTGCTCCCATACAGCAGCTATTTAGTAATAGAACATGCTATTTAAAATGTGTAACAGATAAGGTAGCTTTGCTTTTGAATTTCTTTGCAGTTTCTAAAGGCTCTTCAAAATAAAATAAATTGAATATAATATGTGTTACTGTAAAATTGATACCACTTTCTGTGTATGTTAATATGACAAATTATGATTGCGTCTATTAACAATATACTGTCTTTTTCTATTACTCATCAGGTAAAATGCCTACTATTTTGTGTCCTGTATCATCTGAATAACACACAACAAATCTGCAAATTCAGCACTTCATATTGAAAAAAAAGCACTCGATATTTAAAAAGTTAAAATAATATTAGGATGGTGAGCTGATGAGCTTGCATTCACAGAGAACTGATGAGTCAGACTAGCCTTTTCCCGACAAGTTTGAGGTGACTTGGATGATCTAAGTGGTTGCTAATGCAGCACATATTATAGCAACAGTGTACTTTGCTTTAAAGGAATGACATAGCTGCTAGCAATGTATCTGTCCTTGCCAAAAGCAACTGAAAAAATAAGTGATTATTTGCTGAAAGTGTCAGTGTAGCAGCTGTGAAAAAGGTTACTTCTCCCCTCAGGGTTGGAACTAAGGACAGCTTCTCTGGATAATATTATCCTTTAATCTATACTTGCTACTTCAGAATATCAGGTGCATGTTAGTCTGTGACATCTCTCATGTTTAATATATTTTGTTTACTGTCCCTCTAATAAAACTACTAGTCCTGTCATCAATAAAAATACTAATGACTTTAATTGGCTAGAGTTTTAAGCAATTAGCAAAACATTTCCAGCAGTTCTGCCAACAGCGTATTACCTGGCCTGAGAAAAATGCATTTTACTCCTAAGACATATATGCTTTATACAGCAAAATTATATAATGATAGTCATCCTGGAACATTATTATATGTGATCTCATTTTTATTAACAATATCTGCTTAATCTTGCAGAAGATCTCACATTAAAAAAAATGTTTTTTTTTCTTCTTTACTACAGGGAAGATTCAGAAGAAGGTGTGGAAAGGATTAAGAGATACCTGGCAGGATCAGCATCATTGTATAAGAAATGGCATTCTAAATGTTATGCAGAAGAATGCGGTTGGAAAACAAAACCCCATGAAAGCAGAACAAAGCTGAATGACATACAAAAAATAAAAGGAAATAACGAGAAGGATCTGGGACAGGTTACGTTAAATGACATTAATCTAAGAAAGAAAAAGAAAAACTGAGTAAGTGTCTTGGGCTACTAGGATGCAAAGGAACGTCATCACTAGCAACTAGCATAAAACAATAATTTTCCCTATATACAAATAATTGGTAAGGTCCTGTACAGACTATTCTGTGTAGTTATGAAAATCATATCTCAGTCAGGACAGACAGAATGGAAGGATTTAAAATGATGGACAAGGAAGATGATAAACAGCATAAAAAGCTGTGTAAGAAACGGCATGCATTGGGTGATTAATAAAGCAATTTACTCTCCAAGCAGTGACTTGCCCTAATCAGATGATTGTAAGCAGGAAGACCACCATTCTCAAAGAAGTGACACATGCTTAACTCTGACATTCATGCAAATGCAAAAGTACATTTGCCTTCATATGTGCTCTCATACTCAACTCCTAATTTTGCAAAAATGTATCATATTGCTGCCCCAATCAATACTTCAGCTGGTGTAACTAACCATATAATACTGACATGTCATACACCCAGCCCCTATAGGAGGTATTCCGAGAGGAACAATCTAATATCTTAATGAAGGTCACAAATAATGGGAGCACAAAGTCTTCCAATATTCTTCTGAAGTGTATTATTAAATCTGGGTTGTGTGCATGCTACTGTGAGTTTTTGTTCTTGCAGGATATTGTCAGAAGATTGTGTTGATCCTGTCCTGTTTAATGCAACTATGCCTTACATTGCTCCAAACATTTATATTAAAAGAGTTTAAATTGAATAAACAAAAAACAACAACCACCAACCAAAACCAGAACTTGGGGCCACTTAAAAAATCACAAAGCAGAAAAAATACACAGAAGGATCCAAGGACGACCAAAGGTATTTTGCACATTAAAAATGGATTTACTTTGAAAGCCTTTGGTCGTCCTTGGATCCTTCTGTGTATTTTCTCTTGTTTAAAATGTTTGATTTACAAGTATTTCTAACTCGGAGTACATTTTTTATATACACTGACATCCCGACAATCACATTCCAACTCCCATTTCATTGTGCATTCCATGACGTACAGCTGTTTCAGATGCTCACATCACGTGTTCACTGTCATTCAGACTGCACTGTGTATAGAAATAACATTGGTATGCATGGAATTTTGGGACATTTCTCAGTCATGTTATGCTGGTTTGGTGGTATATGAGGGTTGTGGAGCAACAAGAATAGTGAACGAAGATCAGATTCTGTTCAGACATATTGAGTTTCCTCCCACTCCCTTCCTATGCAATGTGGAAATGAAGTGTTTGAAAAGAATGCTGCACGCATATCATCTAGGAATGGTCCTCATTGTTGTCTTGATTCTGTTTGCATGTGACCCATAGTTTGGAGGAATCCATAGTTGGTCCACATTTTTTTAGAAAATGTATTAAAACAAACACACTGAACCAAAATTTGACAGTTGGACAAATTAAAGGCCGAACAAAGAACTATTTGGTCACAGACAAATGGGTGGGAGGTTGGCATAATGGTTAAGGTGTTTACCTTACAGACACAAGGTGCAGGGTTTGATTCTCACATGGGGTAATTGGCTAAGCTTAAAATGGCCCGCAAGAGCACTTAGCCTAGTACTAATCTATGAACCTATGAACCTATGAATTGTTGGATAAATGAATTGACAGAATAGACGTAAAGACCCTAAAAGAACTCAGAAAGGTGTGAAAGGCATATAAGGTTAACTCTTGGAAAGTGTGGTGAAAAAAATGATAAGTGAATCTTAACTCAACATATAAGGTGTTGTACAGAATTTACTTGGTCAGCAGTCCTTATCTTCCTTCAGATTTTCCATTTTAAAATTTTATTGATCTTCTGCCATCTATAAAAAGTACATGGGTGATTAGTATATGTAATTGCAAAAGCATGAATATTGCTTCTTCTGTATCTGTTATTCAACTTTTAAACGAAACAAGCACTGTGAAGAGGATGAACTGCACCGGACAACCTTGCTTCCAACAAACAGCTTTATTAAAAATGTTAAAATTCTTATATTTGGCACATGTACAAATAACTCACCACCTATATTAATATATGGTGTCTAAATTATTATTATTATCCATAAGATATACTCATTGTTGTCTGTGTTTCTACAGGGGATTGACTAGTATCTCCTCCCCTCCTCTCTCCCTTCCCCCTCCATCCATTCTTTCTATCTGATTTCTCTCGCTTGATTTCTTCTTCTTGACCTTCCTTTAGGGGAGATGGGGAGAAAGAAAAAGGACAATGAGATGTCCAAATCAAATCCTGTCTGTCTCCCTCTTCATAATTCTATTCATAATCAATTGTATCATTGTTTAAAAAAAAATTTTTTTTTTTTAAAAAAAAAAATTTTTTTTGGTTTTACCCTTCTCATATTCAAATGTTCAAATGTTGTCCTTTTTTTTTTTCTTTTTTTTTTTTTCTTTTTTTTCTTTCACATTTTCAATCTTCTAATTTTTCTTATCTTACTCTCTACATCAACTCTGAACAAAAGATCATTTGTAAACACATTTTCAATTGTAATCATCCATTCACACAACATTGCTTCATTTCACATTCAATATCATCTTCATTGTCAAAGCCCCATCCCAGCCATCTCAGAGCCCCATCAGCTCAAAATAGAACTTTGTCTTAGTGTTGAATTTGTCTTCTTTGAATTCTTAGGAATTTTTTAAATTTTATGGAACTTAAATCTATTTAACTATTTTCTATTTCAGGCATTCTTTAAATAATTATTATCTATGTTTAAAATAATAATAATAAATAATAAATTAAGTATTTACATTAAAAATGAGTAGTATTATCATTGTCAATGACTGAAATAATTTTTCCGAATTAAACCTATTTTTTGCTTTAAGCCAGTCATAAAGTTTAATGTCAGTCACAGTGAGCCCCAGGCAGCCTTCTTGTCCGCCAGGATTGTTTTTTTCTTGCCTTGGCTGGAATGTTTGGCTGCTATCTCGATGTTTGATGAAAATCCACTTTGGGGTTCCACTTGTGTTAAAACCAAAACCTTGCGTGTCTATGTTGTTATTTTGCTGATAATCCCCTCTCTCTCCTCTCTCCGTATATGTTTCTGCTGTTTCTCTGGCGCGGTGCTTCTGTTGTTTGAAGTTTGCCCAAGTTGCAAGATTGAGGTATCGCGGCACAAACTGGAATAGTGCAGGTGCAATGTGAGTATGAGTTGCATGATGAGTGCTATCAACTTTATTTTGAATTCATAATCACAAACTGGTGCTTTCCTCACAAGAATTTAATTTACAAAGTGGAAGGTATTCAAAAGAGGCTCACACAGAGGATCCATGAGTGAAATGATACTCTTCACCATGAGAAACTTGAAATCTTGAAGTCTCCTGCGCAAGTAAATTGTGTATAATAAAAAATATTTTATAAATACTTTTATCCTGTATCAACTATTCCTTTATTCACTTCAGTTCTACTGGAATTATTTACACTTGGTCTAAATACGACTTCTCTCATCTATTCTTACAATATATTTAGCAGTATTTATAAACTGGTAACACCTTTATATTCTTTACAAAACTAAAGGACATTCGACTGTGGAAAGGAGTAAATGGGAGACTGACATTATAAACATTTCAATTACTAGGCACAGGCTAGTATTTCTTCTGGTTGTTAATGGAAGCATTATCAATGAACGGATTAGTAAAATGAGTTACTAATGGAATACTTTGATTTAGCAATTCTTGAGAATGCCTAAAATGTCTAGCTATATGTTATTCCCTTGGAGGAATGAAAAATTGTATAAGAGATGCAAGACAAACAAGTTTATTGGGAAATCCAGGGCAACATTATGTTGAAATGTTTAAATAAAGGGACTAGGGAATTCACAAACATGGTATGTAAGTCTATTAATGTGTTATGCATAGTGTGTTGTACACTGACTGTACAATAGCATGTTCATAAAAGTTAATGGTGCTACTGTCCCATCGTGCACCATCCATGCATTTGAACAATGAATCACAGTCACTATGCTTTCACTATTCCATTTGATCATCATGTATAATTGCTATTGTTATCTGGGAGATTCATAGACCCGCTCCACTCATCGTTTATTACTCTTTGTTTATTTACTTGTTTACTTGCTGATTAAGCTTGCTAAGAACAGGAAAAGAGTGTATATGACAGTTACAAAAGAAGGAATGGTTAGATGTGAGCAACTGTAATAAGGAATGCCTTTCAGGGGTCTTATGTTGCAAGATCTGTTTTCTCTAATAATATATGAATACACAATGGAGAGCTGTATGGCATTCAGTATGGCTATGGATGCCATAGTCTACTAAACCTGATATGTTACAGACTTTAGGTTAAAGCACCTTGCATATTTACTGTTGTTCTATACATTTCATGCATTGTCCTGATGACATTCCTATGTTATATTAGTCTGGGCAGAAAGCATGAATACTGTAATATGGATATGTGCTGTGTAAAAGGCAGCATCGGTGGGCAGAAAAGCAGAAGGGGCCATAATGCCCTTCCCCAAAGACAAAAACAAACACACGTAGATACACACACACACACACACACACACACACACACACACACACACACACACACACACACACACACACACACACACACACACACACACACACACACACACACACACACACACACACACACACACACACACACACACACACGCACACACACACACACACACGCACACACACACACACTCACACACACACACACACATACACACACAAAATGCATAGCAGTTTGTAATGCCTCTACAGGTCATCAAGTATTGTAAAACTACAAGTGCTCATGTATGAACAAAAGCAAATGTCTCTTTGCCCATGCATACAGGAAACAGATACTTTGAGTATTTTAAGTAGAAAGATCTGCTGGTGTAGACACATTAGTTAGCAAAGACTGTACTTATTTGATGTTATCACAGGGATTGTGCATTGAGTTGTAACTGTGTGCTTCTGAGCACCATAGATGTGCAGGTTGATGATGCCATGATGTGATACAAAATACTCATTTCTAGCAACAGTCTTGGCCTTGCTGTAGTCCTGACATTCTGCAGTTGCATGTTGAGCAACACTGCATCTTCGGTTCAGACAGGCAGCAGGTGGCATATTTTAGGATGTACTGGACTGCAGATGGATCATATAAACACATTCCTCTGACAGAGACCTTTTATTCATGGCCAGAGTTATGCAACTTTATTTGTACTACTACCCCTCATGTGGCTTACTGTGTAATATACTCAGACATGGAACATAGTTCACTGATATTTTATGAATAGCACTGGGCTCTGGATACGTCTTTTCTCCATGTATTAATCTTGTGCAATGTAGAACATGTTTGTGTTTACTGCTGTAAGCTTTCAACTAAAGGATTTATAAAAGCAGCCTGGAACTTATTGCCAGCGATTAGGTGGTAAATTTCCAGATGTGATGTGATCATTCCAACAGTGCAAGAAAACATGGCACAGCTTCAAAAACTATAACATAATATATTTTGGTAGAAAAACAGAACATTGCAACCATGGTCAATCAAAGGATACCAAAACTCATTGAAGATCCTGTGTTTAAGCCAAGGAAAAAAAAAATGACTTAGAAGAGGAAAATGGTATAAGTGTCAAAAATAATAAGGGATAAAAAATGTATTTTGGTTAATAATATTTTGGAGGAGGAATGAGGTTAAAAAGAAGGCAGGATTAGTATTTGCTATGTAATGTTTGACTGATAATGACTGGACAGATTAAAAGTGATATAGTATATAGTATAATATTTGCAAGGAAAAATATGTCTGTATGGTTTGCTTTTATGTCATAAGTGATAATTTAATAAAGATATTTTGTGTTTAAGAAAAGGAAATTCTTGGAAAAATCCATGCAGAAAAATTGTTTGGAAGAGGAATGACGTTTAAGAGAAGGCATTCACTGAAACACTTACATAATGTTACTTAGATTATATGATATATAACGATATGTGAAGGACAAAACCACACCATCCCCACTCTGGAATCATAGATAAACATCTACAAAAAGGGCCTACAGAAACAGATGCTTGGTGCCACCAGAGCCATGCAAGCTCAATGCCAAGAAATGTATCCATGAATTACCATATAGGTGGCAGTACACTAAACACAGAAAGTGTGATAAGAGAGGGGGGACACAGGTGGACAGTGGCACCTCATCACGAAGGGCTTTTCATCCAGAAAAAAGAGGTCATTGTTCATCCCTCATTAGACCCATTATAGAATACAACGCCATTTGGTATGTACCTCTCCAAGACATCTGCAACAACTGGAAGGCCCTCAAAATACTCACACTAAAAGAATCACAGGCCTAAAAAGCAGATGCCCTCCAGAGCTGTTGGACATGCTACACTTAAAAAAAAACCTCCCTCCAGAGCCACGCCCAGGGGATCTAAACCTGTGTCATCACAAAAAACAAACATGCTGGAGGGATAGGTTCCCTGAGAGACCCCTCCCTCTGGAATAGATTGCCCATCCATACATGTCAAGAGTGCCTCTTTGACCTCTTTCAAAAGGAACCTTGACACTGGATGGGAGAAGTAAATAATGTGGGAAGAAATAGCCAATAGGCCCTAGGGCTGATAGCCTAGTACCAACCTATGAACCTATGAACCTATGTATAGTGCTACAGAAAATAAACAAATAAATCAATATATAAATCAATATAAAAAATGTATTACTGTATGATTCTGACCATCTGTAACTTGCATGTTAATGCTTTAAAATGATGCTGGACGAGATTAAAGAACAAGGTGTACATGATACCAAAAAATGTTATGCCAAGCACTGACAGCAAAACTATCTATTCAATTTCAGGAAAATCATTTGTCCCGGTCCCCTTCAATAAACACATCACACCAAATGACATTTGACGACCTTTATTAGAATTTCCATAACATAGCTTTGATCACCACAATTTATTAATTACAACTGGACATAGTATATTTGATTTTAAACACAGCATAAACATCCTTGTAATGTTAATCAGGACAGCGTACCTGCTCATCCTGCCCCAGTAAGCAGGGTCCATACCTTCGCTCGCTTACATTACTTATGAAGCAGTGTTCAAGACTCATGTCATATCCCAATTATGAACCAGCATCCCATCTCACTTCATGAAACATTCATTGAATTACCTTCCAACCAAATAAGCAGCACCCTTACCTCTGCTTACTTATCTTTTCAGCAAACGTCCTCCAGCTGCTCATTTCCTTTCCTCAAATCCTTGAAATGAACCTCCAGACACTAAGGGCAAGCCTGTCCATCTTTTTTGCCAACCGACCTAACCAGGCTGTTTCCCCCTCCCACCTACCACAAGTTTTGACCAACTACCCCACATAAAAGAAGGGTTAAGCTAAATATCATTCGGTGTACCCCTTTGTAACCAAATCTGATTCCTGTCATCAACCCCAAAACCCTAAAATACCAGTACTGAAATGTGCCTTGATGAACCCAAAAAAATTAGAATTATCTGTGACCCCCCCCCCTTGAACCACACCAGCACATCCACTCCAACTGAATATATTCCTTTGACTCAACTTCCATCAAGCAAATGATCACTGCTCCCTCTGTTAACTGCGCTGTGACCACATTGCACCACCCTGATGACTGGGACCTGTTCTACGACCAGTATAGTCAAAAAGCAAGAAGAACCACCCTGCCGACTTCATCATCTTCCAAACTACTTTCTTCAGGCCCCAACTACTGCCACCTGCAAAAGAAAGAACAATGTAAATTCTATGAATACACCAATCAAAATTTCTTAATGACATCAAGCAATGTCAAAGCGCACCCCACTCCTAAACCGCCCCTGCTAAATTGCCGGAACTCCCCCACCTCTACCTTAAACTACCTTACCCCATCAATTTTTTCACAGCCAAAAGAAAAGCACACTACAAAATCAATGACTCCCCATTAAACACAAGGTAACGTGGTAACAACCGAGGATATGGCAACTAATAACTGTAGCAGGATAAATTAAATATTAATATACTTTACCCAGGACACCTCTTGATTCATACCCTGTCACCCAAGAAACTGTAGACATTGCAGCAGAATTCTCCTTGACAATTGGAATGCACCCCTTCTTCCCAAACCCACAGTAACTAACTCAACAATCCATCACCCAATCCTCTACCTTCTGGTGACTGCAACACCCCTGCCACACCTCACTTATATACGCTACCCCAGAGCTCTGCAATACACATCTACTACTACTAACCTCACCTGACACCTCAGCTAACTGCACCACCAAACCATACCACTGGCATATCAAGAAGTGAACATGAACCCTATTCCCCCCAACTCCCTCTGTTTAAAGTAGGATGCCTGTCAAATTGACTAATACAGAATTGCCAACTCCCCTTTCAAACCTTTCTATACAACTGACGGGAAGTTACAGGTTACAAGACCCTCACCCTTGCCCCAAAGCTCACTTAACTAACCATTAACTCCATCTCCTTCAGCTGTTGCCACTCTATCCCAACTATGTTCAACTCTAAAATCCCCTTTTATGCAAACTAAACCTCTTCTACCATGCTCCTAACCTACCTCAAGCACACCTGTCGTCACAGTAATCCCAGACCATAGGACTCTTATTAACCTAAATGACCCCTGAAAGCATGTTACCCACGACAACAAAGCCTTCCCCCAATGTCCAGAAAGTCCAACAGCAGCAATAAGAAAAGGAGTGATTGGTAGTGCATATATGTGCTATTATGGACTCAGTGTTGCAAATGCATTAGACCCAAAGCGAGAACCTGGGCCTTGGCTTCCTGTCAAATTTTTGAGACTATTGCTCAGTTTCTACTCCCCCACTTAGACCTCTTTGCGCCCCACTCTAGCAAACGATACATCAACTGCAATAGGCACCATCACCTTTTGAATCCACTTCCTGGCCCTCCTTCTATGCTGCCCTATCACTCTAGAGACTGGATATCCACTGCAACAACCTCCATACCCTTTGGGATCCACTTTGTTCAGGTCCCAAACCAACCTTAAGCTACTGAGTGAAAGCCAACTCCGTGCTTCTGCATCTCCCCAATCTGTGACCACCTTGAGCTCCACTTAGCAACTGGAACATTCACTGGATGGCCTCCATCACCTAACAAACTGACTTCCTTCAGGTCACTGACTGATGTCCATGCTATGCTTCCCCACCTGCGAAAGAAAGAAAATTGTAAATTATCTGCACACAAATAACCATAACTTCTTAATGACAGCATTAAGTACTGGTAGGGGCCTACCTCACTTCTGATAAAATGCAATGCCCAGGGATCACATGCTACCCTCCAATCACACTTCAACCTCATTGCTGCCTCCCTCCCCTTCCACCGAGCTATCTATTCTACACCTATTGTATTATTCCTATTTATATTGCTATTGTTATTTACCAAACAGATACCCAAAGGGGCAAACACACCATAGTGCCCCACCATGCATGCACATTGTCAATGTCAACTCACTGCACCTAGGAGTAACAGTGCATGCGGACCACACCTCCCTACCCATTAGAACAAAAAGAGTGACCAAGGTAAATTATTTGACTCCCCAAATTGATCACAAAATGCCTGTGTGCAGTCTACCGGGTGTGCCCTCTTCTGTCTTCATCTGCTCACTGTATGCATCTGAGTGAATCAGTTAATTAGTAGGAATCTCCTGAAGGTTAAGTAGTTTGAAACATAAATGTCTGTCATCATTTCAGTCTCACTGATTTGCCAGTAATCCTCCACCCATGAACTAAGGGCATTCTGCAAAGCCTTTACAATTGCAAGGATTTGGTAATGATGAGCAAAGTTATTAACTGTTTACCTGAGGCCAATGGAATATAGATGCAGTAAATGGATTCATGCACAAAATGATATTCCAGTTAGCTGTTGAGACTGTAGGGACATGATAGCAAATGCATTCTTATTTACATAGGTACATAAAAAAAAAAATAGTCATGACCACTAATGAACCAATTGCCTGTCACTATACCAAAACAGTTATTCCCATATAAGTATCCCAATTGCTTTTCAACATATCTGAAGTAATTCATGATACAATTGCCCCATTACTTAATTACCCAACAATATGAACTGCCATGGTGAGAGTTACCACAGAGTAGACAAACCCTACCTACTAACACTGTAGGAAATGTTATCAAGACAGAACATTTACTGTAGAGGAATGCCAGTCTACTCCAAACCAGAAGAAGGTATTATATCCTCTACCTCGTTTTTAAATTCTCCAAGCAATATAAGAGTAGAATTCTCCACTTCTTTGTTGTTCCACCCTGTTCTACCTCCTCTATTCTTGTCTCTGGCAAGGGCCTGCAGCTTGAACCCTCCCATGACCATTCCTCAAGCCACACAGACTATTAGCTACAACCATCTAAATTCTGTAAACACCATTGTATTCAGCCTAAAATGTCATGCTGTGCAATTGAGAATGATACCTCCACCGAGATTCACAACTCCACCAAGTAAGTCCTCCTCACTTTGAACTCGCCCCCCCACCATTTTTTTTGTGTGTCATGAAAATATGCACACGCTTACCTTGCCCACCAGATCAAACACACCTCCCCAGACTATAACCTCTAACCCCGATGACTGCATGGCCTGCCTTAAGTGGAGTCCAGCCCACAACACAGCCCAGCATGGCCTGACCAAGAATAAGGCCTAGCCACCTAAAATAGGGGTACATTTTAAATATCACTTTTCTTTTTGTAGTTGTACAATCCCCACTGCTTAGTTACAGAAAGTTGAGGTCTTAATATACAAATCCACTTGTAACTCTCAGTCAGTCCCTACTACCAAGCCTTTTTTTTGCGCACCAGTGACAGTTTCATAATACCTGTACTGAAACTTCAGTACTTAAATTTACCAAATAAAACTGTAGTACCTTGCTTGAATATGGTAACGCTCTTCAAGCCTTCTACATTGTTATATCTGAAACAGGAGTAACATTGCAGGTAATTGCAGTTGCTTTGATTAACAACCTGCCTTTGCATCCCACTGCTGAATATACTACTGACATTATCAATAATGTAGCATACCATCTTAAACTTGTATGTAACTGCAGTTTGCCAAGCAGCTTAACCGTAGATTAATTTACTCTTCTGCTGGTGCAATAATCTTATGCTTAGCCCTTTACATTACAGAATACTGTATTTATTTTCACTGGTTCATATTGCTAGGGATGTTTTGATAAGACAACTTAACACTCCCCGAACACATAGTCAAAATTAAAAGCAGAGCACAACAATCCCACATGCAGTAATAACATCTGACAAAATCAGTAAGACTGTCACAACGAACACCAAAGCAGAACCATAAAAAGCAGCAACACTAACTTCAGATCAAGCAGTGACTTCTGAGTAGAAATCAGTAACAGTCAGACAACAAAGGCAAAGCTGGACACAGCACTTAAATGCACAGTCCTGAGATGCCAGTAAATCAAAAGTTCTTTGTGACCAAATCCAAATGTAAAAGCAGGAAACATAAGTACCACAGAGTTGACCTCAACAGTACATTTCCCTGCTGCACTGGTAATGGAAAAGTACCCAAGGGAAGTACATCAGCATGTTCTTATACCTTCACCACATGATGCAACAGTACTACCGAACTGCTGGCTTACCGCTTCAGTAAGACTGTTCCCTGTGTCTGGAGCTACTCACTACACTCACGCTAATGTTCAGCCCACTGCGATCTTTCCTGTATCCGTAAATCTAGCAGCCTCAATTAATAGTGACAGAGTGTAAATAACAGGCCTCAGTCCTGATTGCTAATCTCATTGTACTCTTAGCCCAAGGATGGACATTCGCCCCAAGAATCATTTCCATTGATTTACTTATTTTATACAGCCGCCTCCCCCTTTTTTGAAGAAGAAGAAGCATTAAGTAGACAGAGCATGTGCGCCATCCCTACTGACATGAGGTGCACCTCAAGCTGCGAAAGCAATGCATACACATCGAAAAGGCCAGCACAGAGCCAAAACTAAGAGGACTCCACCTGGGAACAAGTCTACCACGAAATCTGCACTCCTCCAATGGAGGTGGAGATTCACTTATTAAATATAGCCACAACGAACTTCAGTCCTGAAAACCCAGGAACCAGCCCCAGTTCACATGCAGTCTTACAAGATTAAGAAACCTAATAAGTGAAACAACAAAGCTTCTGCTATTATGATAGAAAGTCGGTAAAACCACAGATTTGCATTAGCACAACCCTCCAGAAGGATAGTCTTTGCAACGCTACCTAACTAAACCACCTAAAACCCCTATGTTATAGAAAAGGCTGAGACTATGAGAAAACTATCCTTCGCTGCCCATCTGTACCACTGAGAAAGATACTCCACTCACTAGCCCCACCATCTACAATCCCAAAGGTGATTTGGACCACCCTCATCTCAGTCCTCTCTACTAACCCACCCTCAAAAAAAAAAAAAAAAAAAAATATATATATATATATATATATATATATATATATATATATATATATATATATAGTAACACTACCAAACCTTGTTAGTGAACATTACTCGCCTCTTCCACAGTCAACTATTCTTTGGCCTACCTGACTACCAATACCTACAGGTCGTCATGGACGAAAACCTGCCCTAGCAAGTCCACATCAAAATGTGCTTACCCAGCTACACTTGTCTAAACCCCTTAAACTCCACCCTCCCTCATCTCATTTCCTCCCAATCATCCCTCCCTCCATTTAACCCGTTCACCTCCCCAACCCACTTAACTTCCACTAATATATCCATCTAACCCCTCTTGAAGATGTCCCAGGACAATCTGGTTTGTTGCCAAACCTCATAAACCTAGTCTTTACAGCACTTATGTGGCCTACACTCACCTTTGTTGCATTAGCACTAAATTGTATTACATTGTAGTTTGCAGAAAACAGTTGCATAGAATTTCTGAACATAGCAGAAGCATCGTACGATTGTCAACAGTATAACCCACAAATGAACCCTGTATGGTCTGCAGCAAAATATCATGACTCAAAGTTCTGTATTTGTACTTTCCTACATCATGTGTCATCTGGAGGTCTTTGTCTGCATTGTTAGATGAATGTATGACTAACAAATATTTAACTGCAAGTGTCCAATTGACTGACATCCAGGCAATCGACAATTAGGCATTAAGGAGACAGGAAAAATAAACAATGAAAACTTTTGTTTTTTTGATATTGTTATTTTAGGACAAACCCAAAGCCTCACCACATGCATGGGTTTTTCCTTGCACTGATGTTGCTGAATAGGAGAGGCAGTTAAATCACTAACTGCAGGTACCTCTAACATATGATATGCATGTATACATATATATATATATATATATACATATATATGCTTAATTGGTGTACATAGGTCAGTAGAATTTACAGTTTGCTTTTTGTGCACCACGTTGCGCAATATAAACATGAATCAGATTTGCTTTCACAGGCAGCAGCAAGACAATAGGACTATACCTCATAAAACCCAAGTTTGATTAATGCCTGGCATGGGGAGATGGGAGTGGAGTGGTGGGGTGGTCAATGGGGGGTGACGCTGGCTCACAGGATGGACTGTAGCAACCACACTTGTGTAAGTACAGAATAGCACTGCAAAATGGATATGATGTGCCCAGTGAAGCATGCATACATGCGCCCTACAGTGCATGAGCAGAGGCATGCATGCATTTTACAATACATACACAGAAGCATAAATGCAATATATAAATAAAATAGATGCATATAAAGCAGCATGCATGCATCCTACAATGCATGCAAATCAGCATGCATGCATGCATGCACTCTACAGTGCATGAGCAGAGACATGCATGCATTTTGCAATACATATACAGAAGCATAAATGCAATACACTGCATATAAAGCAGCATGCATGCATCCTACAATGCATGCAAATCAGCAGATATTACAGTATGGTGAGATCTTAGGACTTAGCACATACATTCTTTAATCTTCATTGCACTTGATGCCACAATGTCTGGTACTTGACTAACAAATTAAAACAAACAAGCAAGACATAGAGCTCATATTATAGTGGAAACAATTGAGTCAGTAGAGTGTCAAGATGGAGGCTTGATAGTCAAAAGATAGTAAAATTTGAGGATAATGAAATAGTAACTAAAATAAAATAATGAATATATATCTATATATATCTATATCTATATCTATCTATCTATCTATATATATATATATATATATATATATATATATATATATATATATATATATATATATGGTTCCCTATCAGAAGCCTGAAACACTATAAGCCTGAAAATCAAAATCCTGAAAATTATAGACTGAAAGTTCAAAATCCTGAAAGACCAAAATCCTGAAAACACAAATAATGCTAATATGTCACTATAAAGACACTAATATCTACCAACTGACCCTGACCCTAACCCTAACCCTAAGGTCTGTCACTATCGCATACTCACCTGACCCGCGCCCTAACCCTAACTCACTTAAACCGCCCCTAACCCTAACATAAAACCAACCGCACACTTACCTGAACCCAACGCATGACCCAACACCACAGGGCTAACAATAGCAAAGCCACAATGATGTCAGTATGTCCATTTTGTGTTTTCAGGATTTTGAGTTTTAGGATTTTGAACTTTCAGTCTATAGTTTTCAGGATTTTATTTTCAGGCTTATAGTGTTTCAGGCTTCTGATAGGGAACTATATATATATATATATCTATATACCCCACAATTTTTTGTGTAATTTATTTTATGATGGCAAAAAATTTAGATCATTGAGATAAAAGATTTATGAAAACAGAAATGTATGAAATGTGAGGGTGTTGAACAGGGTTACCTATTATAAAATTGAAGTTACAGAACTTCGAATGCCATATGGTCGACACCATATGATCAAAGTTTCATAACTTCGAAATTAAAAAAAAAACCTGACGGGTTAAGCAGGGGCAAGCCCCCCTGCACTCCCACACCCCCCGCTACTTAAATATACCAACTCTGAGATCGCACTTGAATGCACTATGGTGTGCAAAGGGAAGATTTTCCTTTCCTACTCTGTAGTGCGATCTCAGAGTTGGTGTATTTAAGTAGCGGGGGTTGTGGAGGGTGCATGGGGGCTTGATGGTCGACCTTTAATGATTCGAACAATTGAAAATTTGATGTTCCAATGGGAACCCGTTGAACAGTTATAATGGGGTTGGAGACCACAGTGATACATAGAAATGTATTAGCTGTTCTAAGGCACTGTTTGTTATAGGAATGTCTTGGGGTAAATTAAAAAAGAAAAAAAAAGAAAATAAAGAACAAAAACAAATTATCTGTCCTTTATAGTACAAGGGGTATCTGCTGCTCTGGATGCTCTGTCATAAAAAGTCCATTATTCACACATGTAAGATTAGAAAAGTGCCCTGTAGGCTCACAACCACAATGACCTCAATGTCCCAGTTTCTTCATACCTACTCAACCCTGATTAAATAAAAAGGAAGAGGGTCAAGATAGCCTAGCACTGTACAGAACACAGTCTATGAGCTGTACCCAACACATTATGAATATATAAATGACACAAAACTGAGAGTATACAAAGTTGTATTTTAATAAATTGTATTTTCTACTCATGGGCACTTAGACATCTCCTAAATGCATTCATCATATTCCAATCATCATTTAATGCACACACAGAAGTACTTCAAAATACAGTATCTAATAACTAAATAACTAAAGGCATATCATCCAGCTCCAGGGATGTTATTACCCCTGTCTACTCTTCCATTATTAAACTCATAATCAAATATAATGCTCTCTTTAGCATGCATTTGCCCCTGGATATCAGACAAATAGAAAAAAAAAACAGGATTCTGCAATGAAGAAAATCTCAGGAACAAGTACTCAAAACTACCTTGAGTATCTAAAAGGTTTATCACTTTTGATGGTCTAGATACTTCTCTTAAAGGACCACCGATTTATGCAATAACTTCCCTTCCCATATAAATCAAGGTAGCCCCAGATACAACCTGGATGAGTGGATGTAAATCCGTAATTTCATTACTGATTTAGTACCTTAGATGCTTATGGATAACGGAAGCAATTAATAACAACTGAAATGACTAAACTCCTAATGGTTTATGCAGCTGATAGCCAAGTATACAGCTGTAAACCTTAGAACCTAGGAACAGGCCTCTGTGATGGTAGCATTGTCAGTATGGAAGCCATATGTCATTCTAAACCAATGCATGATGCTCTGTGTAACAGTGACAGATGCCATAGTCTTCACCTCGGTTACAGGTTAAAAAGGGTGCTTTAATTATGGTCCATACTCTTCTTTTACAGGGATTTAAATAAAATAAAAGTCAAATGAAAGAAAACAAAATGTGGGAACTGTGCTTACAAACCTTTGAGAAGTCACATAAATGCAAAGTGTTCTGTTTCCAGGACTCAGTCTGAAAAGCAGCATGATTAATTAAAAAAAACTAGACCACTTCTTTCAGTGTATCCAAAGCTGTTCTGCTGTCTATGACTCATAGTAATGCTGTGGCATTAGGCTTAATACTGACTATGGCCAGTGTTAGAGCCAGCTATACTTTTAAAGCTGTGAACCTGGTCCCATAGCACAGAGGGGTGAAGTCCTGACTGTAATGCACACAACTACAGTTTGTTTATTGTTTTTTGCATTAGAGGAGCTGGACAGGGGTGGGAGTACATTTTGGCTTTGGACAGCTTGTCCATTCTCGGGTGTGCGGCAACAACTGGTGCAAGGAATTTGTCTAGGCATACCTAAATAATTGAAGCACTGATAGAGACCATAGTCACATGGCCATACTCTCCATAAGGGGAGTGTGGTGGGTGACTGAGTCACATGCTGAGGAGTGGACAATTACAAGCGACTATACACCTTCCACTTGGATGATACAGGGAGGCACGTGATCCTTAAATATGAGTACGGCATAATAAAAAGGTGTCTTGGATGCCTGGATGCAAGCCTCATGTTTGCCATTTGACCCATGGAAATGGGTTGAAGATAAGTGTCAATCAGCCAAGGGAAAACATGGCATATATGTTATAGATAACTGATAAGTGGCAGGGATCAGGGACACGACAAAAAAAAAATGTTTCATAGTTAAGTGTCGGTGAATGTATCTACCTTGCCTGCACTGATACAGAATTATGACTTTTCATACATTGCATTTCATTCTGTTCCATGCACTGTCCATACACAAATTTAAATATTTTCCTAACAGTGTCAATATTTATAAAAGAACATATTCATGAGGCAATTCACATAAGCTTAAAACATACATGACAGCTACTGACTACCTATCCTCCATGATAAATCTATGTGTGCAGATGATTCCTTTCTTTGTACATCTGCTTCTATTCCTTCACGTAACAGCAAACAACAAGCTTTTCATGCGTTCGTGTTGCCAATGTCTGAAATAGAGCAGAGGGGATGGCATTTTCTAGTGTATATGGTCACATGTGCTCCAACTACTGATACTCTGCAGACATGGCCAAGGGTGACTCTTTCAGCCTCCCTGACCATACATATGGGGTACTGCAATTTTGCATATTATGCTAATTAAGGGAGCTTGTGATGCATCCCTTGCAACTGGCAAGGGGAGAGATGATGATATTGCACAGGAGATGGGACAAGATTGGTTGTGCAACTGTATTTGTCTGTACCATGATCAGATACACAGCATGTATATGCATCATTTATATTCCATGTTGTGTTTTTTTGCATTTTATTTCTTTTACAGTTGATGTGGGTGCCTGAATACTTTGGTGGCTACAGCATTTCTGCACTTGCATCTTTAAAAACCTTGGTCCTTTATATATTGCACTTTATCATTCTCAGAGTTATGCATCACAGAAGATACATAAGACACCGTTTACATGCCTAGTGGACTCCTATAGGTTTGCAATACCATATGCTACTATTGTAGAGATTTCATCTACATTCAGAATTGCATAGGACTCCCATATGGAATTTAACAATTTACTAACATTACACAATCATAGACATTATTAATCAGCCCCACCAAACAGCTTTATTACACATATTACCAATACCAGCACCCTAGCTTACTACTGTGGGAGTTAATTAATAGAATTAGAAAGAGTCTATGGGGAGCACAAAAGGCTTTATATGTACACTCCAACAATTTATACTTGCAGTAAATTTTGCTTTGGCCATACAGATTAAGAAGTATGCCAGTTTTGTGTCTGTGGTAGCAATCAGCTGTAGTCTTGGGAATGGACACAGTTACATAGAGGACTACGCCCCTCTTAACCTGCATGCACTAAATAAGAAAGCACAATAATCCTTCTTTTGGGATTGTGTAAGGTTTTTCAGTCATTGTAAACACTGGATCATACCTTGCCTGCAAAAGTTTCTGTTAGCCTTCAAAAACAAGACACATTTATTTAGTTCTGGAAAAATATAAGAATTCAAAATATACTGCCGGTCATCAGGCAGATATCTTGTCTAAACCTGCCACGCATGTATATGGAAAATACTTTTGCGGAAGTTAAAACACATTAGACAAAATAAAATAAAAGTAGTTTTGTAGAACCAAGTTGCTGTTTACTTCTATCAGTTAGCTGATGTACAGCTGAAACATGAGATATACCAGCAAACTGCTTAATGGCAGCAGCTGGAGATAAATATTTTAATAAGTGTATGAATGACAGCTGCAGAGGTAAACAGAAAAGGGTAATGGGAAAGCAGTCTAAATAAATTACTTCAAGCCATATTGAACAAAATGTTAAAAAGAAATAAATGCAGAACTGTTTACATTGAGTGTGTAGTATTCGTTAAATTTGTGATTTAATTATAAGCTTCATTTCCCACATTATATTAATTGCATTGCTTTGCATCACATTTAAATACAGTTTTAAGAAATTCCTCTAACACTACTAACTGTTTTGGAAGGAATCCCTTAATCAGCTACTAATCTTCATAGACTCTCTTGGGTTTCCTCTCTTCTTTGTTTGCAGTTCTTCTAATTGTTACTTAATTTTCCTATTTATGGTTAACAGCTGCTGAATTGTTAAAGAACTGTTAAAGACTTTAATGAATTTTCCTTTTTACCATGTAAATATGATACGTCAACACACACTTTCTATGCTTTCTTATTTTTGTGTACTGCACTTGGGAGTTAAACCTTGTTTAAAGTTATGATTTATAATTC